>NW_007728307.1:186541-196557 GCF_000696425.1 Galeopterus variegatus | reverse complement strand
ACAACCTGTGAATTATATGCAATCTCATTGCACTACTTTAGTATCATGAGCACCTGCTATTTTCAAAAGAAGATTTTCAAAAAAACTAGTTTGAAAATTTCTGGTGAAAAGCAGAGATCTACGTATCCAAGGGTCCCAGAGAAAGAAGGAACAAGTAGAGTTGAATAGGGATCGGAGTGTGTTTTCTGTGGTTGTAAATTGTTGCAAATTGGGAAGTGAGGACCGCTTCAGATCTGCAGTGTTGGGGAATGAAGCTGGCCTGATTCTTTTGAACAGTTGAGTATCTTGGCAGTGGCACAAGTTCTATCACACACACTTAAGTTTAACGTTATTATAAAATGTAGGGCCGAACCCCTGGCTCACTCAGGAGAGTGCGGCGCTGGGAGCACAGCGGCGCTCCCACTGCAGGTTCGGATCCTATATAGGGATGGCTGGTGCGCTCACTGGCTGAGCGCCGTGCGGGCAACACCAAGCCAAGGGTTGCAATTCCCTTACCAGTCACGAAAAAGGACAAAAAAAAAAGTTATTATAAAATGTAAAAATATTAATAATTATTAATTACTAGTATGTTTGATGACTTAATAAATGCCAAGTGCTTGCTAAGTGTAGAACAGAACAAGAAAACAAAGAAATAAGAAAAACTCATAACAGCACTGTGATTTAGTAAAAGGTATATTTCACACTGTAGATATTTTAAGGAACTTTAGATAGAAGTAGAAATAATGAGACAAGTACAAAGTATGAAATACTGAGACAAGTACAAAGTATGATTTTTTTTTTTTTACAATTTTCCATCATGAGAAGCAACAGCATTGCTAAGAAATAAGTCCTATCTTGGCAACCTCACAAAACAATCACAATTTGTGGGGAGAGTGCTAACAGCCAGTGGAGCAGATGTGGCTTTTAAATTCGAGCCAAATATGACTATATAATGTATGCTATACGAAGTTATTACGAGGAGCCAAATATGACTATAATCATCACCCTTTGAAAACATTAGCACTAGAAGTCCTCTGTGATACAGCAGATATACTCTTCAGAAAGCTAGAAGAGGTTGTTTCATGTGCTAGGATGGAGTTTTAGAGATCATCACCCTTTGAAAACATTAGCACTAGAAGTCCTCTGTGATATAGCAGATATACTCTTCAGAAAGCTAGAAGAGGTTGTTTCATGTGCTAGGATGGAGTTTTAGAAGATTTGTAGTTTCCTCCTGGAATAAAGACAGGGACATACAGCAAATCTATTGTGTTCCCCTTAGTGCTATGTCTTTGGTAGACATATTGCTGAAATGAATTTCCCTTTTGGGGTGAGGGTGTATCTCTGGGACTATACCTCTTCTCTTCAGCTATAGGGAAAATTTGTATCATCCCCCCAAACTTGAAAAAGATGATATGCACATTCTATATACTTGAAGGAATATAGAATACTACAAGAGTGAGTGAAGATGTGAACAGAATGAAGAAAGGACTAACACAACCCATAACTTCAAGTTTGTATCTGACAACTGTTCTTATTAGGAAAGTAGACCATATTCAAACTAAAACACAGTAACTACCTTACTTGGAATGATGAAATGCTGAATATGACGGTTTTAGATGTGTATGTGGGGAGGAGTTTGGAAGCAAGGTTTTGGGTGATACATTTGAATCTCACTAGCACCTCTGGAACATACATCAGATATTAGAGATTATACCAAGCAGGGATTAACGCCCATGTACATTAAACAGAGATGACTATACCTATCAAGGACAAGTAACATTTTGCTTGTGATAGTTCTAGGCTGCCACATCCCACGCAGGGAAAAATGTGTAGCAAAAAGTAAAAGTTGCCTGTTTTTGATGACATTGGGTTTCATTCATTTTCATATTGCTACACCTCTGAACTGATGAGGTTCAATGAAATAAAGTAACTACTCTCACTTTTTCCTTCTTGAGCCATATAATGTTTTACAGAACATCTGAATACATCAGATTATTCAATAAGTGAAGATAAGGATAAGCAATAAATAAGGATAGCAAACAAGGTAAAATTACTAGCTATATAAAGACGAAGAAACTACACTGTGGAAAGAGAATAGATTTCTTTCTATGAATAGAATTATTGCAAGAAAAATAGAATTTTAGAAAATTACTAATTGTTATTGAAAATTTGATGGAAGTGAACAGTATATCAAGAAACTTAGTCCAATTTTAAATGACAAACTAGAATGTTGAAGTGGGAAAGACTTCATGGCACAGAAAAAGTAGTGACAAATTAAAAAAAGGTAATAACCCAAAAGAGAGGCAATGAATGGCAGTTGCATAGATTAAAAACAAAGTTAAACATGATTCTGAAAATATGTACTGAAAATCAGTTTATTCCTTCATTAATTCATTCATTTACTCAAAGAAAATATATTTCATTTCACAATAAATGGAAAAATGAATGGGATTATCACATCAAAAAACAACAAAAATTTAAAGAAAAAGATAGTTATTATTATATGGAAATCAGTTAAAATCATGTGTAAAAAGAAAAAGATATCCAGATTGGATCACAAAGCAAAATTTAACCATATGTTGTTTATTAGAGACAAAGTAGAATAAAATGTCTAAAAATTAACTTTAAACAAAATCCTTCTTAAAATTCCTATATGTAACTCCTAAATTAATAATTAATATTGAAGATAAAATAATTTAGAAATAAATAAATAAAACAAAGTGTCATTAATAAAACAAATACACAGAAGCTATAAGATTATGAGGCATTTAGGCACAACACATAATGTTAAAATAAAAATAGAGAATTTAACAAAAGCATCAAGAAGGCTCCATAATTTATTGGTTCTTGACAGATTAAAAATGAATACCGGGGGGATAACTGGAAGGGGACAAAAGGTACAAAAGCAATTTCTGGTAATGGGTATGTCCCCAATATGAATCTGGCCCTCACATCATAGGCAGGAGGGAGGACAATCAGCTTTGTATCTCATGCATATTTGAAATAAATAAATAAATAAATAAATAAATAAATAAATAAATAAATAAATAAAATACAGCTATTTAATTATATGATTAATAAATCAAATTTAATGATTGTATTAAATTTGGCATGGAATATACCAAAGATAAACATTCTTTTTAGAAGTCATAAAATATTTTTACAAAGTGATCGCACCAAGTCAAATGTAGAAATGACATATTACAATTTCTGACATTGTGATAAAATTGGATAATTACAACCTTAAACATACAAATCAAAACTGCAAATACTGGTAAATATGTTCATATTAAAAGAACTACCTATAATTATAATTATGTGAAGTAATGCATATGTTGATTAGATAGATTTATTCATTCTGCAATATATGTATACTTTAAAACATCATGGTGTATATGGTCAATATATACACTTTTATCTGTCAGTGTAAATAAAAAATAAAATAAAATCACTATCTGAAATAACTCAGGTCAAAGATAATCTCAAAACTACAAATACAGACTGATTAGAAATAATGACAAAGGGGCCAACCCCGTGGCACAGTCGGGAGAGTGCGGCGCTGGGAGCGCAGCGACGCTCCCTCCGAGGGTTCGGTTCGGATCTTATATAGGAATGGCGGGTGCGCTCACGGGCTGAGCACAGTGCGGGCAAGACCACACCAAGGGTTGCGATCCCCTTACCGGTCACGAAAAAGACAAAAAAAAAAAAAAAAAAAAGAAAAGAAAAGAAAGAAATAACGACAAAGACATGCATACCTCAAAATATATGAAGCTGTACTCGAAAATAAACAAGAAAATGAAAACACAGGTACAGAAGACCAAATAAGCCACAGAAGATCAAAACAGCACAATGTCTTCACCAAAATATAAATCAGAGTTTAATGTCTCTGCTGCATTTTATAAAGTATTATAAGAAAGGAATGCAAAGAATTTTGAATGTGGTCAGTTACACACTAAAATAACAATAAGCAAATGGATCAGATATTGACTAATTTTTTAATTTTTTTTTTATTGCTAAGGAAACCAGTAGAATGATGTAAATTTTTTTCCAGTTTTTGAACATAAAAATGACCCTTTGGTGCCTCAATTTGTCTGAGCAGAAAGTGGGTGATGGAAGATAGTCTCTATGAAGGATAATGGGTAAAGGAAAGCCTCACAGCAGATGGAGTTTAGAACCACTGAAACTAAAAAACAAAGAAAATAAGAGCAAAATTATAAACTAATTGAAAGTCTTCCCCCACTGCCAGTTCAGAGGATGATAGCAGTGGCAACCCAGTAGGACTGTGCCACTGCTATAGACCATTGGTGGCTGGTGCTTCCTTCCTTTCCTGACAAGGAAGTAATGTTTGCCATTTACCAAAATCCATCTATGCCTTCTTTCTGGACACAGTGAAACCATTTTTCTCAGACATTCTTGGTGCTAGGTATGAATAGATCACTGTGTTTTAAGTTCATAATGGGATGAGAGTGGAAGTGATTGGAAGTGGATTCTCCATTTACTTTTCTCTTCCTCAGCTTGAAGCAAAGTTTGGTAAGGTTCTAAATAATGGCTAGCATAGCCACAAAATAGAAGGAGTTGGGTCCCTGAATGAGAGCTGATAGGAGAGACAATCTGCCAACCTGAACAGCCAAATAAACTTAAAAAATCTGTAATGTTGGACTAGTATACAGAAATACAAACAATAAAAAAAAAAAAAAAAAAAAAAAAAACCAGCAGAAATCCTGGAACTGAAGATTTTATTCAAAGAAATAAAAAATACAACTGAAAACATAAGCAGCAGGCTTGAACAAGTGGAAGAAAGAATCTCTGAACCAGAAGACAGGCTTTCTGAATTAATGCAATTGGACAAAAAAAAAAAAAAAAAAAAAATTTAAAAAAATGAGGAAAACCTATGAAATCTTTCTGATAACCTTAAGCATTCAAACATCTGTATTATGGGTGTACCGTAAGGGGAGGAGAAAGGAAAAGGGATTGAAAGTCGATTTAATGAAATAATAGCTGAAAACTTCTCAAATATTGAGAGATATGGCCCTACAGAACCAAGAAGCTAAAGGATTCCTAAGCAGATTCAAACCCAAAGGATCTCCCTCAGACACATTATAGTCAAATTATCAAAAGTCAAAGACAAAGAAAGTACTCTAAAAACAGCAAAAAAAAAAAAAAAATCAAATCACCTATGAAAAAATTCCTATCAGGCCAACATTGGACTTCTCAACAGTAACTCTACAAGCCAGTAGAGAGTGGGGTGATGTATTCAAAGTGCTAAAAGAAAAAACTGGCAAGCAAAAATACTATATCCAGCAAAGCTTTCCTTCAGAAATGAAGAAGAAATAGTATCTTCCAAAACTGTGGAAATTCACCACCATTAGCCTGGCCCTTGAACAAATCCTCAAGGAGTCTAAAGAGAGATATATGTCACCATAAATACATAAGAAAGTATAAAAACGGTTAGTAAAGCAGATATGCAAGTGAGAAAGAGAAATAAAATGTATTTTATCTGTACAAAAAAAACAACACCAAACATAAACAACAAATGAAAAGAAAGGAACAAAACAAATATAAAACATAGAAAAATTAATCAAATGGAGGAATAAGGCACTACCATTCAATAACCACCCAGAATGTAAATGGAGTAAATTCCCCACTTAAAAGATATTGAATAGCTGAGTGGATTAAAAAACTACACTCAGATATATGCTGCCTGAAGGAAACTCACATCACCAATAAAGACACACATGGACTAATAGTGAAGGGATGGGAAAAGACATTCCATGCAAATGGAAACCAAAAATGAGCAGGAGTTGCCATACTTACATCAGATAAAATAGACTCCAAACCAAGAACTACAAAAAGAGACAATGACGGACATTATATAACGATAAAAGGATCAATGCAGCAAGAAGATATAACAATCATAAATATATATGCACCCATAATCAAAGCACCCAGATATACAAAGCGACTGTTATTGGATCTGAAGGGAGAGATAGACCCCAACACAGTAATAGTTGGTAATTTTAACATGCCAATAGCAGCACTGGACAGATCATCTAGACAAAGAATTAGCAGAGAAATATTGGACTTAAACAGCACTTTAGACCAAATAGACTTGGCAGACATTACAGCACATTTTACCCAACAATGACAGAATATATGCTTTTCTCATTGACGCATGGATCATTCTCTTAGATAAACCACATGGTATGTCACAAATTAAATCTCAACAAACTTAAAAAGATTGAAATCATATCAAGTATATATTTAGACTGCAATGGAATAAAATTAGAAATTAACAACAATCAAATCTTTGGAAAATATACAAATTCATGTAAATTAAACATCATGCACCTGAACAACCAATGGGTCAAAGAAGAAATAAAGCAGGAAATAAAAAGGTTCCTTGAAATACAAGCACAACTTGCTAAAACCTGTGGGATACTGCAAAAGCAGTACTAAGAGAGAAGTTTATTGCATTTGGATTGTTTTTTTTAATGGGCCTCAGTATACCCTTATAATGAACTAAGCAAAAACCAAATAAAATTATATAAGGACTGACTTCACTCTGGAACACAAAACTTGAAATTCTAAATTAAAAATAACTACATTAAATAATCACTACAAGAGACATATTCTCTGGGCAAATGCAGTTTACTCCAGGGGTAATACGGTATCATGTATCAATTGACAACTCCCCTTGAATTTCTAAGAGGCATCTTGAACAACTGATGCCTATAAACAAACTTTTATTTTGATCTGAGTACCTGTGCCTACTTTTAGTTTTTCCTTTCTTTCATGTTAGGCTTTATTCCATCAATTGCTCAAGCCAAAACTTTGTAATCATCACATCTTATATCTGTCAAAAGATACTGCTTTGTCTACCTCAAAATATATCTCAAATCTGACCATTTCTCACTGCTCCTCAATTGCCACTCAAAGTCCAAGATACTCCAATATTTTGTTTGTTTTATGTTTTTTCTAATTGGCCTTCATGCTTTATCTCTTCCTTCTTAGAGTGTGTCTAGTAATGAGAACAAACTTCAGGTAAGATTGATGTTTTTCAGTTCAGTGGCTTTCCATCTCACTCAGAGTAAAAGTGAAACTATTCTTTTGATGCAAGCACTTATTGCAATAAACTTCTCTGTAGTACTGTTTTTGCAGTATTCATAGGTTTAATAAGTTGGCTTGTATTTCACTCATTTCACAGAATTTTTTAATTTCCTGCTTTATTTCTTCTTTCACTGACTTGTCTTTCAGGAGCATGTTGTTCAATTTTTGTGAACTTGTATAGTTTCCATAGTTTTCTTTGTTGTTAATTTCTGATTTTATTCCATTGTTTTCTGAAAATATACCTGATATAATTTCAATCTTTTAAAATTTTCTGGAGACTTAATTTGTAACCTAACATATGGTCTATCCTGGAGAACAATCCATGTGCTGATGAAAAGAATGTATATTCTGTCATTACTGGATGAAATGTTCTGTATATGTCTGTCAAGCCCATTTGGTCTAAAAATTAACATTGTGAAAATGTCCATAATACCCAAAGCAATACAGATTCAATGCAATCCCCATCAAAATATCAATGGCATTCTTCATAGAAATAGAAAAAACAATCCTAAAACTCATATGGAACATCAAAGGCTCCAAATAATCAAAGCAATGCTGAGCATAAAATAAATAAAACCAGAGGCATTATACTACCTGACTTCAAACTATATTACAAAGTATAGTAATGAAAACAGCATGGAACTGGCATAAAAACAGACACATGAACCAATGGAGCAGAATAGAGAACTCAGAAATCAACCCAGGTGCTCACAGTCAACTGATCTTTTACAAAAGCATGAAGAATATACATTAGGTAAAGGAGAGGCTTTTCAGTAAATGATGCTGGGAAAACTGGACACCCATGTGTAAAAGAATGAAACTAGACCCATACCTCTGACCATGTACCAAAATCAATTCAAAATGTATTAAAGACTTAAGTATAAGACCAGAAATCATAAAACTCCTTGAAGAAAATACAGGGGAAACACTTCAGTATGTAGGACTGGGCAAAGACTTTATGAACATGATTCCAAAAACACAAGCAACAAAAGAAAAAATAAGCAGATGGGATCATATCAAACTAAAAAGCTTCTACACAGCAAAGGAAACAATCAACGGAGTGAAAAGCCACCTACAAAATGGGAGAAAATATTTGCAAACTATACATTGACAAGGGATTAATATCCAGAATATACAAAGAATTCAAACAATGTCACACTAAAAAAAAAATAATAATTCAATTAAAAAAATGGGCAATGAAGCTGAATAGATATTTTTCAAAGGAAGATATGCAAATGGCCAAAAGGTACATGAAAAAATACTCAACATCACTAATCATTAGGTAAATGCAAATCAAAACCACATTGAGATGTCATCTCACTCCAGCTAGACTGGCTATTATTAAAACAACTGAGAATAACAAATGCTGATAAGGATGTGGAGAAAATGGAACTCTTCTATACCGTTGATGGAACTGTAAATTTGTATGGCCATTAACGGAAACAGTATTGTGCTTCCTCAAACCACTATAGCTAGAACTCTCATATGATCCAGCAATCCCCATGCTGGGTATATAGCCAAAGGAATGGAAATCATCATGTCAAAGGGATACCTGCACTCCCCATGTTTATCACAGCTCTATTTTCAATAGCCAAGATATAAAACCAACCTAAACATCCATCAGTGGACAACCAGATAAGGAAAATGCAGTATATATACATAATGGAATACTACTTGGCTATAAAATAATGAAATTCTGCCATTCTCAGCAACATGGATGAGCTTGGAGAAAATTACATTAAGTGAAATAAGCCAGGCACAGGGAAAGAAATACCACATATCCTCACTCATAAGTGGGAGGCAGGAAAGAAATGAAAAGAAGAGGAGAGAAGAGAAGAAAAGAGAAGGGAAGAGAAAAGAGAAAGAAAGAAAGAAAGAAGGGAAATGAAATGAAAGGAAAGGAGGAAGGAAGAAAGGAAAGAAAGAAGGAAAGTAAGAAAACAATAGAAAAGTTGAATTTTCAGAAGGAGAGAACAGACCTATAGTTATTAGAGTTGGAAAAGGGAAGGGTGAGGAGGGTTAGGGAGTAACCGCGTAAAGGACAAAAAGAATAATTATGAGCTGTAATGATGAACATACTAATAGTATTGATTTGATCATCACATACTGTACACAAGTACTGATAGTCAACTCTGTACACAACAAATATGTATAATCAATTATGCTTTAATTAAAAAAAAAAGTGAAACTCCTCTGATGGCCCACAAGGACCTATGTAGTCTGGACCACTCTTTGATTCCGTCTCTCAGAGCTCTACACCTGACTCTACCCCTGCTCTCTAAGCCATACTAAATTCCATTCTTGTATATGTTCCACTAATATACGAAGCATATTCCTACTTCAGAGCCCCTGTTATGAATGTTCTTGCTTCATATGTCTACATTTCTTACTCCTTCACTTCATCTTCATCTCTAGTAACTGTGCATGAAATAACTATTTTATTTTTATCCCCCTTACCATGCCTTGTTTTTTTTTTTCCAGAGAAATTATCAACACCTTGCAAATTTATTTGTGTCCTCTTTACCATTACAATGTGAGTTCTATGTGATCCAGAGTGTTAGTTTGTTCATTGTAATGAATAAATGAGTAAAAAGATAGCTTTATGATAGGAAATGTATTAATATAATTTACAATAAGGATATATCATTACCAGAGAAATTATCAACACCTTGCAAATTTATTTGTGTCCTCCTTACCATTACAATGTGAGTTCTATGTGATCCAGAGTGTTAGTTTGTTCATCGTAATGAATAAATGAGTAAAAAGATAGCTTTATGATAGGAAATGTATTAATATAATTTACAATAAGGATATATCATTAGGTCAAAGGATAAAAACCTGAAAAATTTGAAAGTTGAAAATAGGTAAAATTCAATTCAATATTATTGATAGAGGCTTAATAATCTAAAACGTCAAAAATCTTCCTAATA
>NW_007728307.1:181475-186075 GCF_000696425.1 Galeopterus variegatus | reverse complement strand
AGTCAAATGCAATAAGGAGGAAAAAGCATAAATAAGTGGAGGCACAATTCATTATTTTTGCATTATATACTTGTTAACATAAGAAAACACAAAAGTATTATGAAAAGTATGTTAGATATTTTGGGAAGGCAGTTGGACATATCTCTCTTCTTCCTCTCTCTTAAACCCATATTGATCAAGGTTTTGTCACAATTACTCCACCTAAACTGCTTGTCAGGATACCAATGGCATCCACAGTTCCAGTGGTCAATAAGTCCACAACTTACTCACACTTTCAGCAGAAGTTGATATAGCCAACCCATTCCTTCCTGAAATACTTTTTCACCTTGAATTCCTGTATGCCATACATCAGAGATACTGATATGGGTTAAATGTTTGCTCCCTCCAAAGCCCATGATACTAAGTGTGGCAGTGTTGAAAAGTGGGGCCTTAAAGAGGTGATTGGATCTTGAAGACTATGCTCTCATGAATGGATTTATCCATTCATGGAGTAATGGGTTAATGGTTTAATGGACTATCATAGGTGTGAACTGGTGGCATTATAAGGAAAGCAAGTGAGCACATTAACATGTGAGCACATTAACATTATCATCCTTTGCTTCAGGATCCTGCACAGAGCCCCCAACAAAAAGAAAGCCTTCACCAGATGTGTTCCCTTAACTTGGACTTCCCAGCCTCCAAAACTGTNAAAAAGAAAGCCTTCACCAGATGTGTTCCCTTAACTTGGACTTCCCAGCCTCCAAAACTGTGAGAAATAAATGTTGTTTTATTATAAATTACCCGGTTTCAGGTATTGTGTTATAAGCAACAAGACAGACTAATATAGCTATCAATTACCTCACTGTTTGCTACTAATCACTTTTATTTATTTTATTATTTTCTTTTTCAAATTCTAAACATTATAGGAAATTCATTGGTTGACTCAACTGAAAATACAGTGGCAGACAAGTTTTAGGCGTGGTTTTTATCAGGCCACTGCACCATTTGCTCTCAGACTGACATTTCTTATGGTAGCAAAATGGCTGCAGTAATTTTAGACGTCACAACCTCATTTCATGCAATCCTGAGAAAGGAAGTTTCTCTCCAAGTAGATTCCAAAAGTCCACTACACCTATTGCTTCATCAATGTGCCTTGAGACATACGAGCGTTCCTCGACAAATTCCTGTATCAGAGTGGATGAGATATGCTGACTGACTTAAGCATATCAGAGTGTACCCTTAGACCAGAAAGCACATATCCAGGGTAAAAACTGTCTGGGACACTCCAGAACCAGAGTACTTTTACTAAGAGAAAGGGTGCATTAACTGAGGAATGATGAATTTTAGTTATATATGGTACAATTAAGTTAAAGTCCCTAACCAAGTGTCTTTAATCAGTTGCCTATAGTGACAGAATTATATTCCCCTAAAAGCAGAGTGATAATTTTGCTTCATAATTACAGCCCAAGGGATAGCTGATTTCTGAGTTTTTTTAAGTTTCTTAGCAAGCAGTTTTCATCAAAAAAATGAAAACACTTAAAATTAGTCTTCCAAAAGATTCATTTCTTTGACAACATTGGTTAGTTCTTGTGAGTAAATATTAGAGATTATTATAACAAAAATTTAAATAATCCTATAGAAATTCACACTGAATATGAAGTATAAGGAATATGAGAATGATCATGTCTATGCCAGATATAATAAAATGGTTCATAATGAAATTTTAGAAGGATAAACATTTTATGTCCAAGAGTCTGTTTTGGAACTACACATTACTTAGGGTAAATACACACAGGAAAAAATAATGTCTGGGTGTTATGAAAATAGGTAATATAAGACATGCTTTTCTCATTCAATACAAATGGCTCACTTGAATATGGTATCTGAATAAGGCGATTCTCCCGTGTTGCTTTTCTTTTTTGTTAAGAAAGCTGACAAAAATTTATATATACAAAGAGTAAGTCTAAGATTATCATATTAATTTAGACTGCAGCAGAAGTATTATTCTCAATATTTTCTCTTTAAGTTAACATCTGGATATAATGTTCATTTTAAATTTACAAAACTCTAGTAAACCTGGTCAAAATATTTCCCACCAGAATTAAACTTGTCACTGAACTATAACTATATTTTGTTTCATTTGAATACACAGACACTCCTCAACTTACGAAGGGGATTGCATCCTGCTAAACCCATTATAAGTTGAAAATTTCATAAGTCAAAAATGTTTTTAATACACCTAATTTACTGAACATCATAGTTTAGCCTAGCCTAGATTAAACATGCTCAAAAACCTTACATTAACCTACAGTTGAGCAAAATCATCTAACACAAAGCCTATTTTATAATGTAGTGTTGAATATCTCATGAAATTTATTGAATACTGTACTGAAAGTGGGGAAAAAAAATGATTGTGTCAGTTCACCTTTGTGATCTCGTGGCTGACTGGGAGCTGTAGGTCACTACCACAGCCCACCATGGTGGGAGGGTATCATACTGTATAGCGCTATCCTGGGAAAAGATCAAAATTCAAAATTTGTGGTATGGTTTCTACTGAATGCATATCAGTTTTACATCATCAAAAATTTGTAAGCGGAACAATGGGAAGTCAGGATCCATCTGTATGTTGATGCAATCAGTACTGCCTAATTGTTATAATTATTCTTACTAGCCCTACTACCACCATCATATCTCTACTGTCATTACTATTACCAGTACTGCTGCTATTACTTCTATAATAGTCACTCCCTTGCTGCAACTATAGAAACTGTGGGCATTTACTAAATAATTCATTCTTTGTGTNACAACATTGGTTAGTTCTTGTGAGTAAATATTAGAGATTATTATAACAAAAATTTAAATAACCCTATAGAAATCCACACTGAATATGAAGTATAAGGAATATGAGAATGATCGTGTCTATGCCAGACATAATAAAATGGTTCATAATGAAATTTTAGAAGGATAAACATTTTATGTCCAAGAGTCTGTTTTGGAATTACACATTACTTAGGGTAAATACACACAGGAAAAAATAATGTCTGGGTGTTATGAAAATAGGTAATATAAGACATGCTTTTCTCATTCAATACAAATAGCTCACTTGAATATGGTATCTGAATAAGGCAATTCTCCCATGTTGCTTTTCTTTTTTGTTAAGAAAGCTGACAAATATTTATATATACAAAGAGTAAGTCTAAGATTATCATATTAATTTAGACTGCAGCAGAAGTATTATTCTCAATATTTTTTTTCTTTAAGTTAACATCTGGATATAATGTTCATTTTAAATTTACAAAACTCTAGTAAACCTGGTCAAAATATTTCCCACCAGAATTAAACTTGTCACTGAACTAAAACTATATTTTGTTTCATTTGAATACACAGACACTCCTCAACTTACGAAGGGGATTACATCCTGCTAAACCCATTATAAGTTGAAAATTTCGTAAGTCAAAAATGTTTTTAATACACCTAATTTACTGAACATCATAGTTTAGCCTAGCCTAGATTAAACATGCTCAGAAACCTTACATTAACCTACAGTTGAGCAAAATCATCTAACACAAAGCCTATTTTATAATGTAGTGTTGAATATCTCATGTAATTTATTGAATACTGTACTGAAAGTGGGGAAAAAAAATGATTGTGTCAGTTCACCTTTGTGATCTCATGGCTGACTGGGAGCTGTAGGTCACTACCACAGCCCACCATGGCGGGAGGGTATCATACTGTATACCGCTATCCTGGGAAAAGATCAAAATTCAAAATTTGTGGTATGGTTTCTACTGAATGCATATCACTTTTACATCATCAAAAATTTGTAAGCGGAACAATGGGAAGCCAGGATCCATCTGTATGTTTATGCAATCAGTACTGCCTAATCGTTATAATTATTCTTACTAGCCCTACTACCACCATCATATCTCTACTGTCATTACTATTACCAGTACTGCTGCTATTACTTCTATAATATTCACTCCCTTGCTGCAACTATAGAAACTGTGGGCATTTACTAAATAATTCATTCTTTGTGTTTGTTCTATAGTGACAGAACTGTAGTGAAAGCTTCTCAAGTTTTCCATATCCCATCATCCATCTTTTGATGTGACAGAGAGAGGTGTAGAGGAAAAAGCACAGTGTTAGGAACAGGCAGGTCTTACCGATCACTAGCTATATAACTTTGTGCAAGTAATTTATTCTTTCTAAGCTTCAGTTTATTCCTCCATAAAAATGTGATAATATCTATCTTTAGTTTGGTGAGAAACAGTAAGATAACGTATATGGAATACTTAGATCTAGGAGCTGATGGCATATATAATATGCTTGGGAGTCAATAAATACTAATTCATTTCTTACCCAGGAAGTTGACCCTTATCTTCCTGTTCCTATTTTAAGATGTCCTTGATAGGGTGCTTTCATTTATTTTAAATTTTATATATCCACATTTGGACATTCTCTATGCTCATTATACATTTTTTGAAGTACAAGGATTTGAATTATAGCTGATGTGATAAAGATTATCTGCAGCGGGATATTTGTGACAATTCAAAGTGATGTTAACTATAGCATTTATTCTTTTATTACATATAAATTCTTTCTTTCAATATAAATTGTTTTT
>NW_007728307.1:177985-180308 GCF_000696425.1 Galeopterus variegatus | reverse complement strand
AAGACACTAAAGTTAAATGGCAAAAGTAATTAAAATGAAAAAATGATTAATTTCATAATTTCTTTTAATGGTAAAATTTTGATCTCCCTCTAGACAGTTTTCAACACCAAAGTATTTTTAAAACTGCCAGTCTATGCAGGATATGAATTTTTATTGTAATGCTAAACCTAAAAAAAAACCCAAAAAACAAAAAAACAACAAAAAAACTCTTTGTCCTAAAGCTAGCATTAATGTATTCAATGAATACTTAATAAATACTTTCTGATTGACTAGCCAGAATCTCTGAAATAGTTTTTTAATTTGGAGGCAAATATAAGATGTGACTTTTAACAGGTTGGAATGAGCCTCTTCATGCTAAGTAGAATATGAACTTTCTTTTTAACAATATAATTTGATTTTAAAATTAAACAATATTTAGATGTTTGTTTGTTTGTTTTTTTTTTGCCTGATTTTTTTCCATTGAACTTATGACCTAGAATAACTTTTCCTCTTACCAGTTCTTCCATCATTTTATGAAATTGCAAAACAATTACACTACTTGTAGAAATTTTCTTGTAACTAAAATATAAGTTAAAAATTAAGTGTTAGGGGCTGGCCTGTGGTTCACTCAGCAGAGTGCAGTGCTGATAACACCAATGCAACGGGTTCGGATCCCATATGGGGATGTCCCGTTAGTTTGCTGGGTGAGCGTGGTGCTGACAACACCAAGTCAAGGGTTAAGATCCCCTTACCGGTCATCTTAAAACGAAAAATAAAAATTAAGTGTTATATGCTATTATTTCAACTCTCAAAAGTATCCTAGATTGATATATTGTATTAGTTCATTTTGTGTTGCTATAACAGAAATACCTGAGACTCATTAATTTAAGAAGAGAGGTTTATTTGGCTTACGATTCTGGGACAGCTGCACGTGACACGGGCCTCAGGCTGCTTCTACTCATGGTGGAAAGTGGCAGGCAGCCAGTGGGTGCAAGCAGATCACAGATGAAAGGAAGTAAGAGAGAGAGCGGGGAGGTGCCAGGGCCTTTTCAACAACCAGCTCTTGTGGGAACTAATAGAGCGAGAACTCACTCATTAATCTTCACACCTAGGGAGAGCATTAATCTGTTCATGAAGGATCCATTCATGAGGGATCTGCCCCCATGACTCAATAGTTTCCAACACTGCCACATTGGGGATCAAATTTCCACATGAGTTCTGGGAAGACAATACATCCAGACTCCATCATATGTCAAATTAGTCAAAACGTTTACCTCTAAATGTAGCGCCATTCATTTTTTCATGATCCTGAAAGACTCAGTTTCTTCACTGAATCTATATATTTTCTTAGTTCAGGAACAAAGTGACCTGTTCTCTAAAGTACTCTACTTGGGAGAATCGTCTGCTGACCATTTGAGACATAAGTATTTTTCCATGTGTCTGAAAGAAGTGCATTTGTAACTGCTTTGCACTGTAGCAATGTTTGTGCAATTTTGTTTAAAAGAGCTAGAGAAAGACACAAATATTGATTGATTTCTATTCATAGATATGATAGATAATCTTAACAATGTCAATTTGAGGGAAACTATTTGACATAGAATAAATCAATGCTAGTGTATATAAGGGACTCTTGCAAAATAACAGATACAATAACATTTAGGAATAGAAAATGCAGTAGCAAAATGGAAGAAGACTGCAAATATCAAACTCACTGAAGGAGAAACCTGAGTGGCTATTAACTGTACAAAAAAATTCAGTTCATAGGTAACAAAATGACTAAAAATTAAAATAATCATAATGTTATACTGATCAAATCACCAAAAATTTTGAAAAATCCAATACTACCAAAGTTTGGTGATGTTTGGAACCAGTTACCCTCATAAACTTTTGGCAGAAACATATACTACTATAGACATTTTGTAGAGAATTTGGTGATCTTTAGTTAAATTGAGTATATGTACACCCCATAATTGTGTAACCTTCCATGTGTTCCCCAGATATGCTTGAGATTAGCCCATGTAGCATTGTTTGGGTAGCAGGGCACCAGATTACAGGCAGAGTAAATGTCCACATATAGAACTGATACATGTTGTAACTGCATACATGATATATCAAGGATGTTTCTTAAAAATATGTTACAGAATTTATTTATATAAAATATTCCCCAAATTCTGGGGGGCTGGCCCGTGGCTCACTCGGGAGAGTGCGGTGCTGATAATACCAAGGCCACGGGTTCAGATCCCACATAGGGATGGCCGGTTGGCTCACTGGGTGAGCGTGGTGCTGACAACACCAAGTCAAGGGTTAAGATCCCCTTACCGGTCATCTTTAAAAAAAAAAAAAA
>NW_007728307.1:172436-177577 GCF_000696425.1 Galeopterus variegatus | reverse complement strand
AAAAAAAAAAAAAATTCCCCAAATTCAAATATAGAGAGACAGAAATTAGATTAGTGGTTACTAAGGCTGGGGGTAGAAATGGGGAGTGATTATAAATGGACACAAGATTTCTTTTAGGATTGATAAAACTGTTCTAAGATTAGATTGTTACAGGTTACACACCTCTATAAATATAATAAATTTCATTGAATTGTGTAATGAGAAGAGGTAAATTTTATGGTTTGTAAGTTATATTGCCTTAAGGCTAGTAAAATATAGAATAAAAATGATAAACAATAAGATTATAACACTTTACTCTTTATCTTTGCTCAGGTGAGTATATACATAAAATAATATCAACTTTTCAAAAATCCATACAAATCCAACATATATACCAAGTTCTTTAAGTGGACTTTTATAAAGAGAAGGAACATAGGGACTATGGGTAGAGCCCAATAGGAGAGTACATGTAAAGAAGCCTTGTATTCACAAATAATAGAGTGCCTTAAACTGACAATGTTTAACTCAACTCTTGTCCCTGGGGAAAATATCAAATGAATAAAGCAACTATCAAAAGTGGTATTTGATGAAAATATAGGACAGAATAAATTTTTTTTTAAAAGCTTTGTGGATTTAAAGTACTGTTCTGGTTGTTAACCTTCCCAGAAAAGTAAGGGAGAAAAGGTAACAATTGTGTACGTGCTGGAGATCAGAATAGTACAATGAGCAAGACTAAGCACATGGGGCAGACAGTCATTTCATGTGAAAATTAGAGGTTCTTCATTTTTGCTATTGAAGTTATGTTCACTTTAATAGTTACCAAAAAGCTAGATGGACTTAGAGGATCTCAACTATTCAAATGACACATCTTTCTTTTCTTTAATCTCTGAGAAAATAACTTTAACCATGAGGTTCGTAATGATCACTGCTTTTTAAAAATATGTTATAATGGAAAATTATGTTTGACATAAAAATTAATTTACATTATCTGTAAATAAACTCATGGTGCTCAGATAATTATTATACACTTTAAAAGGGAAACAGATTTCAATCAGTTAATTACCAATTTATACGTTGCATAGGTTCTATTCCTTCTTTATTTTTCCCTACAGAATCTTTGGCTTAGTGTCTCTATATAATTCTTCAAGTGAAAAAACAAACAAACAAACAAACAAACAAACAAACAAAACACACCTCTAACAGATTCTGTCAAATACAAAGAGAAGTCTCTTTCTTCTCCAATTATTAGCTATTAGAAACAAATAAGCAGCAAATATAGATGAGTGATTTGCTCATTTTTATTTATTTTTTACTTTTTAAATTTTTATTGATCATACATATTAATGGAGCAAGAGCTGACTGTTAGCACCTCTGCTCAAGTTGTAGGGAGCAAATCAATGCTACCAGAATATCTACCACCTCAAATTACAGTTATTTTCCATGTCCTCTACCCAACCTCTCCCCAGTGCTCCTCTCATGCCACCCCCACTCCCTGTCCCAGCAACCCTAGGTCTACTCTCTTCCTCTGAAAGTTCAAAACCCCACTGTGTCTTTCTTTCTTTTCTTCTTTCTTTCTCTCAGCTCCCACTTATGAGTGAGGATGTGGTATTTTTCCCTCCATGACTAGTTTATTTCACTTATAATTTTCTGCAAGCTCATCCCTGTTGCTGCAAATGGCAGACATTCATTCTTTCTATGTCTGTGTGGTATTCCTTACAGTGTATATACCACGTTATCCTTATCCAGTCATCTGTCAATGGACATTTAGATTGGTTCCATATCTTGGCTACTGTAAATACAGATGCAATGAACATGGGAATGCATTTGTCCTTTCGACATGATGATTTCCATTCATTTGGGTATATACCCAGAAGTGGGATTGCTGGATCATATAGTCGATCAATCTGTAGTTGTTTGAGAAACCTCCATACTGTTTTCCGTAGTGGCAGTACTAAATTACAGCGAGTGCCACCAACAGTGTAGGAGGATTCCCCTTTCTCCACATCCTCTCCAGAATTTGTTATTCTCAGTCTTTTTGATTATAGACAGTCTAACTGGGGTGAGATGATATCCCAGTGTGGTTTTGATTTGCATTTCTCTGATGGTTAGTGATTTTGAGCATATTTTCAAGTACCTGTTGGCCGTTTGTATGATTTCCTCCAAAAAAAAAAATGCCTGTTCAGCTCCTTGGTTCATTTTTTAATTTGATTATTTTATTTATTTATATATTTTACTGTCTAGTTGTTTGAGCTACTTGTATACTCTGGATATTAATCCCTTGTCAGATATATAGTTTGCATATATTTTCTCTCTTTCCGTAGGTTGTCTTTTCACTCTGTTAATTATTTCCTTTGATCTGCAAAATCTTTTTATTTCGATATAATCTCAGTTATTTATTTTTATTTTTTCTTTTATTGCTTGTGCTGGTGGGGTCTTATTCATAGTCTTTGCCCAGTCCTACTTCCTGAAGTGTTTCCCTTATGTTTTCCTTTAGGAGTTTTATAGTTTCAGGTCTTATATTTAAATCTTTTATCCATTTTGAGTTGATTTTGGTATATGGCGAGAAGTGCAGGTCTAGTTTCATTCTTCTGCATGTAGATGTCTAATTTTCCCAATACCATGTATTGAAGTCTTTTCCCCAATATGTGTTCTTGTTGCCTTTGTCAAAGATCAGCTGACTGTAGATCTGTGGGTTGATTTCTGTTTTCTGTGTTTTGTTCCATTGGCCCGAGTATCTATTTTTATGCCAGCACCATACTATTTTGGTTACTGTCATAATATTACCTGATTTGCTCATTTTTATTTGGTTAGATTGCTCTTTAAACTGTATCTAGGAGATTTTAGAACACAGAGATTGGAAGATAATATTTAAACATTGCAATAATCTGCCACCCACGAAAACCAAGTCACTTCTTAAACTTCCAGTCTTCTTATTTGTAAATGAAGACATTACTACCTGCTTTGACTTCTAAGATTTTGGAAGCATTTGGGAGCATGTGAGTTTATTGATAGAACATTACAAATTACAGATCAGTTTGATAATTTTCTTTAATTGGAAACATAGTAGTCAAATTGTCTATGTAAGATTCCTTAAAAGTTTGAAGCACAATCAGGGTTACTCTAACAGATTAAAAAATAGAATTAAGTTAGTGTTTATTACACTAACTTATTACACTTACTATAATATAGGTTATTCTGTAACCACCTATGTTGCCTTCCTCCCTTATAAATGGATTCAAAATCCTTGCATGTAAATATCCAAAAAGGAGCTGCAGTCCCAGTGAAAAGCAAAGTGTGGGTCTTATTAAATCTTCTTTAATGGGCACTCAGGTAAGTAAAAATGTTGAACACCATGTAAGTAGAAAAAAAAAATCTGAAAAAAGTTATTAATGGTAGTGCACTGGATATTTTGTATGATACATATTCAATTAGGAAAAAAGGAAAAATAAAACAAAAACAAAGTAAAACATCTTATTCTGCAGAGAATTTAGAGATATGCATATTAGCTCTTAAATCTAGATTTATTTCAAACTTAAAAGATTTTATTCCTAATTTTATGTTACTGTAAAAATTCCTAAAAGAATAAACACTTCAAGTGCTGCACTTGATTTTTCCATTTTTCTAACATTTGAGGAGAAAGTAATATATAGTTAAGATAATTCCATTTATGCTATGTACAATTCTATATAACTGATAAATTGTGATAATTTTTGTTTTCAATCATGGGAATATATAGCTTTGTTAGTGTCTATATTACCTTCAAAATTTTAGGCAATATAGACTTAAAATTTTGGGGTTTTGCATGATCTCCAAAAGATTTAGATGGAAGAATAAATTTTTCTGATATGATGTGTTTTTATTGTAATTAATGTTTATAAATTCAGTGACTACCCTTCACCCTCCAAGATTAATTTTTTTAAATCACAGGTTTCTTGTGCCTGATAGCAGTATAACCCATTTTTCTATTTGTTCTTTTACCATCCTCACTAATGAAACTCCTAATAGTCTTGGACCCCATGCCATTCTGTCGTGTAGTCACAGCTTGTCCTTTCATAAAAGAAAATTAGAAAACTGCTGAGTGCTATAGATATTAATGGCTGTTAAAAGAGTATAATAAAAGGCTCTCTTTCTGGAGCATTGCTAAGCTTTTATGTCATTATTCATAAATGACTAATGCATTCAAAGGAGAAGAGTGCTGATCTCCAAGGCTGGGCTGATGGACAGTGGAGAGGGATAGAGTGGCTAAAAGAAAGCCATTTGTCATATGTGAAGATCTAATAACAGTCTTGCCTACAATGAGATATTTCAGCTGAACTTAGAAAAAGAAACTTTTCTTACATGTGAGGTTATCATTCATGGTATTTTGAATCACTAAGGACAAATCTTCAGGACACCCTTGGATAAATGAATGTTCGTAAATCACATAAACAATCCAAAAATCCACAAAGTAATAGCATCTTAAATAATGCCATCAAAATACTCTTTTATTATTTCCTTTCTCCTACCAGATCACATATATATTACTCATATTGTGGGCAGTAAAAAGAAACATATATAGAGCCTTTGCCTTTGTTGGTGTTCTTTGGCTATAATCAATTTAAACAAGTTTTAGATTAATAAAACATGAGTTTATTAGAATAATATGTAGTAACTTCCAGAATCCCAGTAAAGACTGAAGATCACGAAGGACAGGATCCAGAGAAGTGTGTGGGATCATAAAAGAGAAACTAATGGGCAGTATCATCAGAGTAATGCCATTAGTAAAAACCAAGTTTCAACATTTTTGTTTTAAATGTTATAAATTCAAGTTCCAGAGAGAGAGCCATGTGAACATCAGGGGAAAGTGGATGCATGATGTTATTTTAACATCGTAGGCAAAGGCTGGCAGGTGTAAATACCCAAGAGAATATTGAGGTAATATTATAAAAAAGAAGATAAAAAGAGTGTCATGAACTATACTCAGACTCTGAACATCCTTCAAATCTTCTTCGGCAGGTGTAAATACCCAAGAGAATATTGAGGTAATATTATAAAAAAGAAGATAAAAAGAGTATCATGAACTATACTCAGACTCTGAACATCCTTCAAATCTTCTTCTTCTTTTTTTTTTTTTTTCAAAGATTACCAATTACCTAAGCATACTGATCATTTACATGGTGCCC
>NW_007728307.1:170001-171794 GCF_000696425.1 Galeopterus variegatus | reverse complement strand
TTATAGAATCATTTTGGCTTTATTTCCTCAGATTGATAATACATAGAAGGAATGTGATTTCGCAAATAGTACTGTTTAAAATGGCAACAGAGTACATAAAATAATTACCCTATAAGCCTGTATGATATATCAGTTATTCATCCATTTATTTAAATTTATTGTTGTTTTTATATTCCAAGTCTTGGCGACCATGAAGGAACAACATCCATGTGACTGTCTGCCTAAGGTACTGCAGCCACCCCACCCCATCCCACAGGGTATGGGCCCTTTCTGCCAGCCCTGAGTAGCCACCTAGACATGTTTGTCTAGAGGCTCAGATGTGCAGTCCCTGCTTCCCAAAATGCTGCAGTGCTCCAGGCCCCTTGGTGCTATTTTGGGGGTGTGTGAGGGTGGGGGAGGAGGATTAAAGAAATAGCTCTTGGGATCAAGATATCTTTGGATGAATAATCTCGTTACATGCCTGTACCCTCCTTTGTCTTTCAGACTCATGAAGATAGTGGTTTAGAGTCCTGCCTCCTCCTGCCCACCAACCTTATCAGGACAAAGTCTCGGGACTTGGGTTAGAATCGCAGGGAAAGTTAAAGGCAATATAAAAGGCTATAACCATGGTGGTGGTGCTCATACAATTTGGCTTGGGTTTGGAGAGTACCCAACTAGTTGCTGCGTGTGTTAGTCTTGTCTTGATTTTTAGTTAGCTGACTGAGACTAGATTCTTTGGTGACTGTAACAAAGCCCTACTGAGTTCTAGGTTTGTGAGGGTCTTGAGACTCTGAAGAAAAGAGACATTGCTCCCTCTAGTCACTGGAGATACTCTCAGGTGACTAAGAGTCTTGCAAAGGTGTCGGGATCTTTAACCATGAAGTATAGTGATCTCTTAGGGGTTTTTCACTAGGAAAACATACCCTGTTCCTGGGTTGGAAATGACTTTCTCATGGTTGTCGGGGAGGCACACATTAGGGACTGGTTATCCCAGCACCTCAAGTAACCCAACACTGCTTAGTGTTTGGGACACGTAGGAGGTCTGATTGGCTCTGGAGTGAGATCAGGGGAAGTGACTCCTATAAGCAGCACACTCCCAGACCAAAAACACACTCTCTAGAAGAAGAAACCTTGTTCTGGTCACCTTAGATAAAGTTCTCTTTAAATTATGGGGGATGTAAATAGCATCCCAAAGTGTAGCCCCCTAGGGTGTATTCTCCAGAACTGGGCAATGTTTAGTTATGAGCCAATAAAAAGAAAATTATTTTCTTTTGTAACACTGCGTGGCCCCAATATTCACTGGAGTCAGGTGAAAAATGGCCCAAGAATGGATCTTTGAATTACAATACCTTCTTGCAATTGGATTTGCTCTGTAAGAGAAAGAGAAAATGGGATGAGATCCCATATGTACAATCTTGTAGACAAAGAAAGGATGAGTCAGCTCAGAACTGCACAGCTTATTTAGAAACATTGTTTGTGGAACATTCTGAGCTAGAGATGCAACAAGGAGTATTTCCTCCAGTGACTGAAGCAGGATCAATTTACAGCCTGCAGTGAAACTCAGTATACGTAACCTAATTGTTTAAAAGCAGTAGGGGCAGTAGCCAAATTGGTGGAGGTCTTATCTGAGTTGGCTTTGGGGGATGAACTTTTCCTTGCAGGTTTCATAAGTTGTGCAGGGGCTGAGTTCCAGTAGTACTCAGAATCTGCAGCAAGCAGACTAACATTTTAAGAAATTCTTTTGTTTTCTAGTCTTCATCTAAAAAGCCTGCAACTTACTTAACCCTGCTTCTCTACTACCTCTACTGGATGAT
>NW_007728307.1:168606-169373 GCF_000696425.1 Galeopterus variegatus | reverse complement strand
CTGCAGCAAGCAGACTAACATTTTAAGAAATTCTTTTGTTTTCTAGTCTTCATCTAAAAAGCTGCAACTTACTTAACCCTGCTTCTCTACTACCTCTACTGGATGACAGTGAAGACCACAATTGTGTGAGAAATATCAAAATTGGTAATTTCTCTTATTGACTTACAAGATATGCCATTGGATAATTGTGATTCACACTTTCTGTTGACAGGTCTTATGCCAGAAACTAAGAAGAAATATCAGTTAGGGTGTGCTGCTACAATCTAAACTGCATAGCAAGCCTTACCTTTGTTTAAGCTGTTTTTCTTTGTCACCCTGTCTTAACAAGGTCTTTACTTACACCCTCTCCTTCCTTGGTTTAGGCAAGTGATGGCATTCGAGCCTGAAGTCTCAGCTCTATGCCTCTGAAATGTTAATTTTCTACCTTGTCTCTTCTAGGACCTGATAATTATTCTTTTAAAAAGAAAGTTTAGAGAGACGACTCATCAGCAAAAGAAGAAGAAAAAAGAGATAATTTGGAAATTGGGCAAATAAAACTTTTATTTCAATAAAAGTCTTTCCCACCAATATTAGTAAAAGATTGAGCTTTAATAAATTAGTGAGATTGAATGGCACATGGCAAAGACAGCAAAATGAAAGCAATAAGATCTGTTTCTGTATTTATGTCCATCTGTCTGGATGATATATTTATGTGATAATTCTTCTGTCTCTTGATGGTATTGGTAAACTAAATTGAAAAAACTCTATTAAGAACCGACCCAAATTTT
>NW_007728307.1:164579-168124 GCF_000696425.1 Galeopterus variegatus | reverse complement strand
TTAAACCTCAGGCCTAGTAAGGAAAGCCCTAAGAGAACAGAGATAAAGTTTTACCTTCTACGGCTTCTATTACAGGGAAGCTAAAATATGTCTGGGACTATTAATAAATATTCTCTGATTGACAAATTGTACTAAAAAGCACATGCTTCTAGGAATTATGACTGATAGATTTGCCAATCTACAGATTGCTGGTGAGACCATGCTTCTAGGAATTATGACTGATAGATTTGCCAATCTACAGATTGCTGGTGAGACAAATAATTCAAAATTGCTTGCTTCCTAATGTTCATTGGAAGTTAAGGTCACTATGGTGGGTTAAGTACTCTAATTAATATGTGTAAATAAAATTATATGCAAGTACACCAGGAAGGTAAGATGTGCTTTTGGTAAGAAAAGAAGACTAAAGGTGTGAGGATGTAATGTTTTGTTGAGGAACAAAGACAAAGTTTTGTCTTAAGGTAGAATGTCTGAATGCAAAGAAGAAAGTATAGGACAAAACTGAATGGATAAGGAAGCTGCAGAAGGTTTGTGAAAGATGAATCTGTGAAAGGAACTTTATGTGTGAACAAGCTGGCTAAGGTTAGAATAGAATTGTAAGTTTTCTTAAATTGAGCATTAATATCAAAAGTACACTGATGATAAAATTCCTAAAAATCTGATCATACCATAGGTGAGAATTATCTGAACTCTAAAACAAACAAACAAACAAGCAAACAAACAAACAAACAAAACTGATTGGTTGCATTAAACTGCTAACACAACTTTGGGCAGAATGAGAATAAATTGAAAACCAAACAAATGCTTTGACAGATTTTCATGCTAAGTTAACCAGTATTAGAATTAAGATATGCAATTTGAATGATCTCCATACGATTGGTCCAAGTCAACTTCCCTATGATGATCAATTATTTAGTAAACAGTGCAATGCACCTCATTCAGAGAAACAAAATTGGCATTTAAGAGAATGAAAATCCAATGTAGGCATGGACTCACAGAGGGCTTGGAGAGCCGCCTGGTCCTCCCTGAGTCTTTAAGCTTTCATTGTTAAAAGTCTTGCAGTCCACAACTCACCATGGAAAAGTCAAGATGATCCAGTAGGAAAAGAATATTGGTGGGGTATCTGTTCTAAAATTGCTAAAATGGTTTGTAATCAGTGATCAGTATGTAAAAACTTTAGATGATGCATTTCCACTGCCTGATGGACCATTTTAACATTTACAGATGAACTTTATTCAGCTACCACCCTTAATGGGGTACCAGTATGTGCTTGTAATAGTTTGCATGTTTTGGGGTTTGACAGAAGCTTTGCCATGTAGTAAAGTTGATGCTGTAACAATAGCTAATGAATTATTAGAAAATGTGTTTTCTTTATGAGACATCTCTGGAGAAATTTCCAGTGATGGAGGTACTTGGAAAATTATAAGCCTTTAATGCATTATGCCAGAGTTTATTTCCATCAGGTAAAAGAGGCTTTCTATGATCCACCAAACAAGTGTGGTCCAACCTCTCACAATCTAGAAAGTAGAGACAACGTCTTCTGGAAACATCAGAAAAAGACTGCCCTTACCTCCTGTTGAAACGACCCTTCCAAGTTCTTTTCACCATTCATATTCCAGGGGAGCTTCAGGGCCTCAAAACTCAGGTCCATTTCTCAAAACTTAAAAGAGCCCCTCTGGATTCTTGGATCTGTATACCAGTTGGAGACTTTAAGGTAAAGTAAACCCGGGAAATTCTTTCCCAGAAGCTGATGGCATCTTAAGATGTGGTCAGCTTTCTTTCCCCCAAGATCATGGATCAAGACTTCTCTTCCATCATGAAAGTCATACCTTTTTTCCTTTTTTTCCTATTTCATGATATGTTAACCTTTCCTGTTTCATGTAGGAAAATTCATTGGACAAATAATATTCAGAAAGAAACCAGGGTGATCGTTAAGTCTGTGGGTTAATGCCAAAGAGTCAGAAAACTACTCTGTTATCACCAGTACCACTCCATGTTCCCAATGAAGGACACCCTGATACCCCAAAGGAAGAGTGAAAAATTATTATTGATATGTTAAACATTACCAGTTATTGCTTTCCCAGGTTTGCTAGAAGTAATGCTGTAACCTTTTTAGTTGATATCAGATACAGAAAACCTGTCTAGGTGATGACTGAGTGCCAGATAAGCACTTGCCCAGCTATCGAGGGAAATCTGTTAGATATTTCTTTGGACAGACTCTATTACCTTGGTGGGGTATAGCAGCTCATAAACATGTGCTCAGGAATCTTTTCTTTACTGTGGAAATACTTTCCAGTAAAACTACACAGGCACTACTTACTCAACAACAGAGATTAAATTCCTTCCTTACGGAAATTTTATTTTTTTATTTTTTACTTTTTTTTTTTTTAAAAGATGACCGGTAAGGGGATCTTAACCTTTGACTTGGTGTTGTCAGCACCACACTCACCCAGTGAGCCAACCGGCCATCCCTATATGGGATCCGAACCCGGGGCCTTGGTATTATCAGCACCGCACTCTACCGAGTGAGCCATGGGCCGGCCCGTTAGGGAAATTTTAGATAATAGAATGGCACTAGACTATGTATTGGCTGAAGAAGGTGGTGTTTGTGCTATGGCTAATACATCCTGTTGTGTTTACTATTCTGCTAAGGTTGAAAGCCATCTAGATAAGATTAGACAACAAGCCACTTGGATCCACCAAATGTCCCCTAAGGAATCTGGATTTAATCTATTAGAGAACATGTTTTCATGGATCTCTTCATGAACAAGATCTATCTTTGTCAACCTGCTTAAGCTGGGAATTATAATACTATGTATATTGGGATTTCTCTTTTGCTTAGTAAAACTCTGCATTTGTTGCCTGTCTCAGATTTGCAAATCAACTGATAATGTAATGATTGTCCAGCAGGTAAATGTCCAGCCTGGAACACACAAATGTATACAACTGAGTATAAAACAGTTTCATTTCTCATGCCCTGGCCAGCACTCATTTTTAGCCTGAAGTAGCTAGAGCAGTTGTCAGTTGTTCCCTCAAGACTGAGAAACGTACAGGATGTACAGAAGGGAGGGGGGACCAAAACCACCTAAAATTAGTTGAAACTGCTTTATTTTCCCTATCTCAAGTTGTTTCATGAGTTGTCTTCCAGATAAGCTAAGCAAACACAGAGAGAAGGACCTTGCCACCAAGATGACCTTGAATACCACAGGAACCAAAAGTCCATTCCCAGAACTCAGAGCCAGAAATTAAAACAGGAGAGCCATGTTGGAAGCAAGAGGTCCTTCAGCAAGGAAGATCCGGCATGCAGACATTTTATCACCATAGATGGTCTGACTCAGAGCTAGCCAATCTACTTTTGTCCTGTCATATGACCTAACTCAAAGCTAGCAAATCAATTTTGCTCAGTACCCCTTAGAACCTGCCCACCTCTTAAATCAGAGTGACAGATTTGAGAGTGCCTTGCCTGCTGTCTCCTTGCTGGTTGACCTCACAAAATAAAGCCTTTTCTTTTCTCAAAAACCAGTACCATAGTATTGGCTTCTGTGCAT
>NW_007728307.1:162568-163952 GCF_000696425.1 Galeopterus variegatus | reverse complement strand
ATGAATATATAATAAAATGCCAGCTAGTTGTATATGCTATTAAGAAAAAAAGAAAATATGGAGATAGAGAATAACGTGGGTATAGACAATGTGTGGAAGACAAATATTTTATGTAGAGTGGTTAGGGAAGGCCTCTCTAAGTGTATCATTTGATAGAGATGACAATAATAAGACCAGACGAGCAGTTAAATCACAAATATATTAACCAACCTGAGCTGGGCAATTAAAGTCTGGTATGGCTCTGTAATTCTTTAAATGTTACATTACCCAGGACTCCATCAGCTTATTTCTTTTTTTTAACCCTGCAAACCTTTCCTGAGCCCTCTTATCCACTCACATTTTAATTATGATAAAAATGATATGACAATGTTGTGCAAATTCCTAACTGGTATTCTGATCTCCTTTCCAAATTTCAGACTTTTATATTCAACTGTCTGATAGGTATCTCAACAACAATGTCCCAGAGACACCAAATATATATTCTATTCAAGTTAAAATGGATTGTTTCCAGCATGTTTCTTCATATTTCTTTACTAACTCAATAACCAAATATAGAAACCTGTAGCCATTCTTTAATACTTTTTCTTCATGGAAGCATAAGCCTCTATTTATTATATTTCTGAAATAAAAAAAAAGAAGCAACCTCTGTTAATTTTTATTACTTTAAATCATCTCTTCCTTGAGCTTTTGGAACAGCAGCCAAGATAGTTTTCTAGGCTTCAATCAAATTTCCTCATCTGTCCTTATACTAACCTCATTAAAATAATTGTCTACATGACTTTGTCAGGCTCCTTCTTAAAACCATTTGGTGACATCTCATTTCCTAAATGATAAAGTCCAAGCTCCTTAGAAGGCATCTTTGTTATATAGTCCTAACATTAAGCAAGCTCCTTGACTAAAAGTAATAAATTCTTATTAGTTCTTTACTCACCTTAAATTCCCAAGAAGAGTATTTACCAAAATTGATCTGTCTAGAAACTCTTTGGATTCTGTGATGCCATATTCAGCAGACATTTGTAGGTGCTATGGTCAGATTTCTTCTCATCACTTTTACCATCTCTGTGCACCCATCTATGCCTCTTATAACCCTTGCTTCTAACTTTCTGCACCTGCAATTAAATTTGAGGCCTGCCTGTAGACAACTGCACCCCTTTTGCAGTAAATAACCCCATGGTCCAGACTTTGTCAAATATCCTATGGGAGTGTAAAAGTTTGGCTCATTTGCCCTGAGTAGGGAAAAATTGGGGGGAGCGATTCACCCTTCAGTCTTTGCCTAAGGAATCAGGCTACAGTTGGGACATTGCCTGAAATCACACATTTCTCTTCCATACTGTCCTATCAGTTTCTCTAGTATACTTTTCTAATAAATCACTAGGACATGAGT
>NW_007728307.1:160516-161029 GCF_000696425.1 Galeopterus variegatus | reverse complement strand
AGGAGCAGCTTCAAGATCAGGTGGTAAAGGCCACAATGGAAAATTCTCAGTCCTTCAGAGTCTCTCACAAGAGCATCTTCCTAGATCCTCATGACTTTCCTCCATCGTCTCTGCCTCACCCTGGAGTAATTCATTATATTTCTACTGGAGTATTCTAATAACTTTCAAAGTGGTCTCTTTAAAGCTACTCTGACCCTTCTATTCTCTATTTGTATAATGTTTTATTAAATATTTAATAATTACAAAACTTGTAAAAGGTTATAAAATAAAATAAATACCAAAATACTCATTTATCCACCAGCTACTTTAAGAAACCTCCTATGGGCTTCTCCCTAATCCTATTCCATTTTGTCTTCACACAGACATGATCATTATCCTGGCTTTTAGTTTTATCATTCATTCTCTCGATTTCCTTAAAGCTTTATCATTTATGTCTATATCCCTAAAATATATCATTTATTTTTCCTGTGTTTAAGATATTTAAATATAAAATAATACTTTATGTTTTCTTCT
>NW_007728307.1:153202-160314 GCF_000696425.1 Galeopterus variegatus | reverse complement strand
TCTCTCTTAAAAAATTAACTAAATAAGTAATTAAATAATTAATTTACATTTATAAAAAATCATTTCAATAAACATTTCTATGTCCTTTGATGTACACATGCAATGGTTTCTTCAAACACCTAAGAGTAGAAATACTGGATCCTTGGGGACATAAGACTTCAGTTTTACTAGAGAATGCCAAATAATTTCCTAAAACACCTGTACAAATTTCATATTCATGATCCTACCTGCACTGTATGAGAATTTTGATGAAAAGTTGCTCTACATTTTCATCAAGACTTGATAGTGTGGTCTAATCTATTCTTCATCCAGCAGTTACTGTGACCTTTACAAGTTCAAATCTGATTAAGTCACCCAAACCATGCCCAAAATCCTTTAGTGTTTTATCAATGATCTTAAAATAAATTCTGATAGCTTAATATTGTCAAAGGATTCTTTAAGCTCTAACCTTTCCTTTATTTGTATTTTATATCACTGTCCTTTTCTTCTATCTCCACACTGACCTTAAGCTTTTCTTTTCTGCCCAAAGGCCTTCATACATGATAAAACTCTTCCTAGAACTCTTTTCTTCTACCTTTTCCTCTGATTAACTTTGCTTCTTTAGTCCCATGCTAAATGTCACTACAGCAAGGAAGCTTTTCTTGCCTGCTTCAAATTGATCAGGTCCGCTCATTAACTGCTGTAATTGTACACTGTCTTTTCTAAATACAGCATTTATCACAAAAATATCTTAAAAACATGATGTTTTCTTAATGTGCCTCCTAATAACCTTCATATTCAATGAGGTCAGTTACAGTCTCTGTTCCGTGTTGTTCACAAATTTATTTAGAGCAACTAGAAAGTACTTGACAAATAGTTAATGTTTACTATATAAATTGAATGGGAATGATCCCTATATTTGCACACACATTATACGTCATATTAATTTTCATGATAGAAGTGATATTATTCAACACATGTAGATGTCCTTTTTATACTTCCAATTCCCCCAACTTCTAGTGAGGGATATGCTTTTCTGTGCCATGTCATATTAATTTTCATGATAGAAGTGATATTATTCAACACATATAAATGTCCTTTTTATACTTCCAATTCCCCCAACTTCTAGTGAGGGATATGCTTTTCTGTGCCATTTAAACTGATGGAATATACAGACTTGCTTTGACAAGTGGAATATAGAATGTGACGAAATCAGAAATTTGGAATGTGCTTATCTTTTCAGGCATGCTGTCTTGTCTTCCGCCATCAACATGAAAAGAACATGCTTCCATTAGCTTGGTGATGTCTGAAGAGGCAGCATCACATGAGACCAACTTAGATAAACCAAATACCATTCGATCCACAGATTGAGAGATGAATGCTTCTTTTTGTAAGTCACTGAGATTTGGTGGTTATTTACAGATAGCAAAAGTTAACAAACACATTAGACAAATTTTAAAAAGAGATGCAGTTTTTAAAAGCACACATGTTAACAAAGACAAGTTTTCTCAAGTCATTACCAACAAAATAAAATTAATTCAATTTAAATTGAAATATATATGGCTGCTCAAATCCTTTTTTTTTTCAAATTAACTTAGATGCAAATATAATACAAATATAAACATTGTAAAATTTTGGGGGGAGGACTTCTTGATTTTAAACTCTGATTATAAGCCTTTTATCAGATAAATCCTTTCATGTGTCTGGGCATAAAGCAATAAGGGCCATGGCTGTTATCGACTATAACTTAAAATTTATTTTAACATTTTAAAGGCCAGCTTTAAATGGAACATTTTCCATTAGCTATACAGAAAGGGTTTTGTAATCTTCTCTTGGGATGACCCCTACTTTTCAAAGCTGAAACATAAAATACTCTTAACCAATTACTGGTTATATACCTAATGTTCAAGTTTAGCTTTATAGTCAAAGTGAAAAAAAAAAATCCATTTAAGCTTCAGAAGTAGTGAGTTTATCATGACTAAAAGCATGTAATTTAAGCCATGCAGATAATACAATTCATGTGCAAGAAATACCTGCTAAGATGTACAGAAGCAAGGATTCTAAGGAAACCTCATACACTTAATGACCTCTCCCCCTGGCTATAGTCAAATCTACTAGGGACAAATTTATGACCCAACTTAAGCCAGGCTGATTCTCTTTTGAAAACTGAGGATTGAAATTCAGATTTAGCTAATTAGATCTATGGTATATTCTTGAAATTTAGGTGACATAAACATGATTGCTTTAAGTTGGTCATGTGGATGCTGAAGAAAGAAAGTGAAATCATGCACAGAGAAGAAAATCAAGCTAATATAGCACGCAGCTAGAGATTAAAGATGGAGCGTGGGTTCTGCCAGGGTTCTGAAGAGCTCTTCAGTTCCATTTTCTGTCAAGAGGCCTGTGTACACATATTACTTTTCATGTAATTAAAGGGAGGAAAGAACTCAGATACTGAGTTGTCCATTTGCCTGTCAAACTTACCTGTGACCAAGTGAGATATTTCACATCAAAACCCAATATCTGTTAATTCAACAACCAGCTGTGAGGAAATGCCTCTGTATACTCCAATTCTACTTTCTCTTTTCTTTTAGCTGTAGTTCTCTGTGGAAAATCTAATATTTCTCAGCCGAATATACAGTAGAAGATTGTATATATATTGAATATTAGAATAACTGTGTAGGTAGGAATGAAGAGAGGCAGTGTAGCACATTCTATTTTTTGGTACAGGGGTGGGAATTGTTGAGACTTAAGTTGTTTTTTCTTATGTGTAACCAGAAGATATTACTATGGATTGAATTGTGTTCCCTCAAAATTTACATGTTGAAGCTCTAACTTCCAAGGTGACTAACTGTATTTGGAGATAGGGCTTATGAGGAGGTAACTAAGTCAAATGAGGTCATAATGGACACCGGTCCAATAGGTTTAGTGTTCTCATAAGAAGAAACACCAGAGAGCTCACTTTCTCTCTCCACACACATACAGACGAAAGCCCATGTCAGAACACAGCAAGAAAGCAATGTCTGCGAGCTCAGAAGACAGCCCTCACCAGAAACCAAATTTGCTGGCACCTTGATCATGGACTCCAGAACTGTGGGAAATAAATTTCTGTTGATCAAGCCACCCAATTTGTGGTATTTTCTATGGCAACCCAGCCGACTAACACAGACATTAAATATAATTCCCATGCCTGAAGTGGGCCAATTTCTACAAGGGAGTTCCAAAAGTTATATATATAGTTAAGCTGGATAATATAGCAACTTGCAAATTGCTATAGCTTATGAAATATCTCTACTGTGATGTGTATAAGTATACATAACATATATACACACCATATAAATATGTATATATATACACCATATAAATATAAATATATATATATCTTCTGTCTTTCATAAAAAGCACACATGCTTCCATGTTAGGGATGAAACCAAATTGCTTTTAATGTATTACTACCCAGAATTATGTCTACCTTTCTGACCTAGAAGACATTGCCATGCCAAAACAGAGGGAAGCTCATAAACAATAAGCTATGACAATATAATGAGTGCTCAAATTGAGGTATGGACAATTTGCTATGGGAGAACAAATGAGTGCTTAGAGTGATTAATTAGTAAAAAAGGAGAAATTTATACTTAAGTTTTTTTTTTTTGTTTGTTTTTTGGGAAAGCTTAACTTCTCTAATCTGAAGAATAGGACTTCAACAAATGAGTGCTTAGAGTGATTAATTAGTAAAAAAGGAGAAATTTATACTTAAGTTTTTTTTTTTGTTTGTTTTTTGGGAAAGCTTAACTTCTCTAATCTGAAGAATAGGACTTCAGACATTTAAGGTCCTTTGCTATTATTTATTTTACTTTAGATGATCAACATTAATTTGCTTAAAGAGAAGAACCAAAAAGTAAATGTGGGATATTCAGATAAAAAACAGACACTTGAAAACCTGGGTAGGAGAAAACAGAAGAAGAAATGGAAGAAGTCAAGTTTTTTATCAGAAATCTTAAATACTAAACATACTATTTTAGCTGGTGGTGGATATTTCTAAACCCAGCACATGACTGCAGCAGAAATTAGTGTAAGGAGGATAGAGAAATCAAAAAGATCACAGGCCCAGGGGCTCACTGTCATACTGATTTACGTGGCTCACTTTCATGGTGTTCGTTTCCAGGTAGGGTTATGTTGACTTCTTTTTTGTGATCTCAGCCCCTAGCACAGTGCCTATCACATAATATTTGTTCAATAAATTTCAGTGGCAGGGGTGATGAGCAAAATCAAGTTTTCTGAAGAGGGAGCCACTAGATTGCACTGAGTATCCAGGAGAGACTACAGCAAATATTAAGAGAGTGATAGAAAAGATATGGAATGTACTTAATTTTTTTACATAAGCCTGGATCTCCTGGTTCATATCATGCCTCAGAATTCTATTTTCATTCCAGCTTCCATATTATAGTCACTATAGTCCATATTAATAAATGATCTTCTATTTCAACAAGTGAAATATTTCTTTCACCAGAGAAGCTATATGCAGTGAAAATGCCGATAGCATCCCCTAATTGAATCTGCATTGCTGGTTATATCCTCAAGTACAGGTCTTTTATCTACTTACTATATGAAGCTAAGAATCATGGCACTCTTATTAAAATAGAGACAAAATATTCTTCAGGTCAGAAAAACTTGGTGTCTGTGACCAAAGCGATTATGTATTACATTTCATCACAAAGTTGTCACTCTTGTGATATAGTGTAGAGCACTAAAAGCTATTCTTTCAATGAATTATAACCCCAAATACCTTCAGCCTGAGGATTCATTTTATCAGGGATCTCAGTTTTATACATCACCACTGTAATGTGTAACATATTTTCAGTGACATATCTTTATTGTATGCTATAGGCTAAAGTAGCATAATTATCATTATAGTAAGGTTTTTACAGGAGATTTTACGTTTTAATTCCTATCTTCAAATTTATTTAAGTTGTTTCTGAAACAAGAATGTTAAAAAAAATACTTATAGGTTATACTGTAAAAATCAGTCCTTGAAGATTTTAAATTATTTTCAATTTTTAAGAGGTCTTTTATGAGAAAAAATATTTCATCAGTAAGACAGTAAAAACTTTTAATGCATGCCCTTCATTTTACCTTGCTTCAGCTTGCACCAAGTGGCTATTTTGCAGAAAAACAAAACAAGAACATATTACAGATTAAATTCTGCTACATTAAAGTAAATCATAAGTAACTGCAGAAACAGAATGCTGTTTAAATGGAAAATCTTGCTAAATATTTTGTCCATCCATACATCTTTTAAACAGTATCTAAATATTTTAAACATAATAAGAAATAGATCTCTACATCTTAAATAACCATCCACCTCTAGCTTCCAAGTTAAATTCTGGCCTGGCTAGCCATTACTGGATAATTAGAAGTGACATGGGAAATCCAACATTCAACACAGACTTGCTTTTCCTGGCTTAAGAGCCTGCTTACTTTATGTAAATTGGTAGGAGACCATTATCATGCAGCCCTGGCAATCAGAACTTAATTTGTTGATAGCCTCAACAGTTGTGGCCAGAGTATAATTGGCATGGGCTCTCATGCTAAAAAAAAAATATAAATTGGGTTGTGCACAAAACTAAACAACATAATTACCAACAATTAGACATTAATTACGAGGTAGCAGATTCACAAATCCTTTTCCTGAATTTGGCCAAAGCTAGACTTAATTATATTTTAATGTTGTGAAAACACCCATGTTCTTGAAATAATAAGGTGTTCAGAAGGTGCTTTTAGCAGATATTGTGTTTCGTTATGGATTATCATGTCAGGAAATTAAATATGTTTATATTCTGGGATAATACAATAACCACAGAAAAATTGGTGAGGTGGGATTCATACTGATTTGGTAGTCATTTATCTACTTTACTCATTTTATTAGATCACTTATTAAAACATGGATATAAAAAGAATTAAAATTACTTTAAGAATATATAAAACTAAGTCTCGTTGTTGGTTATGTTTAAAAAAGGTGAAACAGAAAGATACTCAAGCAAAAGCAGAGCTTGCCTAAGTAATCTTCACCATGACAAAAAACCCCTGTTCGTTATTAGAACCTATAGGAAAACTGCCACAGCATGCTACCAGCCACAGTCTTGACAATATACTGTTACTACCAGGTGACACATGAAAAAGTATATCTGTATTTCATTACAGATATAAATGAAAAATGTCTAAAACATCCCATTGGGATGAGAAGTGTGTTACAAACATTTCTTCTGATCAGAAACATAGGTGAAGAATTTTATCAAATTTCGACAACATAGCAATATCTAAATAAACATTTCTTTATTTTCTATAGTCCAAGGACCTTAGACCAAGGTCTATGAGTTCTTCTACCAGTGAGACATGTTATAACTCACTTATTCTGTTAAGATATGTATTCCAACAATTGTGGCTGGCAGGTTATTCTGTGCAGAAAACTACAGGTAAAGGGAACAGTCAGCCTCCTTTGAGGAACTCACATGTCCTTTCTTATTTTCATTTCAATGAATATTAATTTATTCAGTTAATTAGAAGGTGCACACTCCATTTGCTGAGGAAAACAACATATAAATTTTCTTTTTTTTTAAACATTAGTCCTGATTTTTTCACTTCCCATTCACTCCTCTTGAATGAAATTAGAATTTATTTTTTAAAAAGTGTTTTCAGTAGAATATTATCTTTTGGTTTCTGCTCCATGTTCTCCTATTCTATTTTAATCTCTCAGAGAACTTGCAAGCTATTCAATCTGAAGGCCTCTTCTAGGTCTTCATCCCAGATAATGTAGCACTGCATATTTTTGAGCATTTCCTATTTCTTGAAAGCTTCTCTTCTCCTGAATTCCACAACACTGTTCTGTTCATTAATTAAAAATATGGTTGCTTTTCAATAGTTCTCAGCATAATTTAGAAGTTATTATTATTGAGATCCAGAGCCTTTACAATTGCACAACAATCTACCTTACTTGATACTTCTTTCATACATTCTAATTTTCTCATTTTTTCCCAGATTATAACGTGTTCTTTAATACCCATTTCCCTATATTATTGCTTTTCCAGACCTGGCAATATCTTACCTATCTTAAACTCATCTACTCTACTACAAACCAC
>NW_007728307.1:140665-152798 GCF_000696425.1 Galeopterus variegatus | reverse complement strand
TTCTAATTTTCTCATTTTTTCCCAGATTATAACGTGTTCTTTAATACCCATTTCCCTATATCATTGCTTTTCCACACCTGGCAATATCTTACCTATCTTAAACTCATCTACTCTGTAAACTTTTCTACTACAAACCACTCAGCAGCCCATCAACCCATCTGAACAACATTGGATGGATTCTTTCTTGTCTTATAAAGCCTAGCGAAAGGTATGGCACATTGGAGATTATAAAATGTGTGTGTGTGATTTTTATTTTATTTTGTTGTTGTTGTCTTGGACCCATATATGTTTTGGAAAGGTGGGTCTAGATATTGAGAAATCTAACACTGGAGGAGGTGAGGGTAAAGAGAAGAAACAAGACAGCTGATGTCCGCAAAATCAAAAATTTAAATATGACAATTTCTCATATTATGCATTTTTCTTATTATCTAGGATAGTTTTTTTTTTTCCTCCTAAATAGCTTTTGGAGCAAGTAAACGCCTCATTTGAATGGAACATCAAAGATACTTACAGAAGAAAACCTGGCTCTCCTTCAAAACTGGAGAAATTGCTCTAGAATGGTAAATCATTAAAGAAGGGAAAAATATTTGGATTATATTGAGGGAAATTTTTCATATTTAAGAGCTTAAACCATTAGTATAATTATTTATGATAACAATTACACTAATCCGATCAATTTAGGGAGAAGGCACTGAAGATTATAGTATATAGGTGGGGGACCTATTATTTTGACAGTGTAAAAGCATATACAGAAAAACAAAATGGTCTCTCAAAGACAACATTTGAGAGACAAACCTATGCCGAATCTCAAGTCTCCTGATTTCAGAGCCATATTTACAAATAATATATTTACTATGTTCCAATGAGAGTAAAAGAAGGGAGAGAGAAAAATTTGAAGAGCCCAAACCAAAGAATATAAACAATGACTACAAACTTCATTTTGAAGCATTTCATATGGGACTACTAATTTTGAAAAGAATAATAAAGAGAATGACTAATTAAAGGGTCCATTTTTAAAAGACTTCTTGCGAACACTCCTTTTGCTGGCATTTAAAAATTGTGCTACAATAATTTCTTGAAACAAATTGCATATGCAGGTTAGTGCCTTTGTAACTGATTAAAATCAGCAATACTAGCCATTTGCATTCCCAGAGAGAAGGGGATGGAGCTAATTGACCCTGCCAGAGACCAAGTGTACCCACTGTGTTTTAATTTAGGGTGCAATTATATATTTGTGCAAGTTTTCACATGCCAATTATTGCACTTCAAAAAATCTGCATATTACTAATATCTCTGCAACTAAAGAGGAAAAAGAGAGAAGATTCTCCAAACAATGCAATTAGAGCAGTATAGGCAATTAACTTTGCTATTTGGTACAAATTTGAGAGAACACTGAAGACAAACGAACAAATATTCACAAACACTTCACCATTATACAGAATTGAAGAACAGACACACATTTTTAATACACAATACGGGCAGTCATATTATTAAACTTAATGGCATCTGAGAAATGATGAAATGCTCACAGCCTTGAGCTTGTAATGAGATAATCTTGTAGCCTGATCAGCTTGCATACAAATCTTCTCATCTGAATAAAATTAATGTTTAATTTTTATACTTTTCCTCAAGCACTGCTGAGCTCCCCCTTTTTATTTTATGAACAATTATAGAAAATAAAATAAAAGGTTAGATCTGATATATTAGTGGGAGCATCTACAATACATGACAGTTCAAGTTTTTATTTCTGGTGCTGAATATAAGATTTTTTATAAGTTAAAAAAATGAAGAATAGATTCTTGATGCTTAACACAATGTGAGAAATCTTTTAAAGTTTTTACATTAATATAAAAAAGGTTATTTTTTAAACATATTTTTACATTCCACAAAATAACATGCTAGTATTTAATGTTAAAATGATTGATATTCATAGATTTAATTTCATTTCTATCCAAAAATAATTTGATATTCTTCCCAAATTCTCAGTTTTAAATTATAATATTAAAGGAGAAAAATATGTCATGGATATGTTCTTTTAAGGTCACTCAAAATAGGAAAATTATATATTCCATTTTAAATTATATGCAAAAGTTTACATTCACTATTTTAAATTCTAAAGTAAGTCACTTTCTTATGTCATTCCTTCCTGACGTGAGTTCATTGTTACTCATTTCACTTAAGACAAATTGCATGCACCTCAGAGTGTGACATTGCCCTCTTTCCTGCACATTTCATATGATATCTAGAAACATTTAGCATTCAATAGCTATGAAACAGTAAAAAGCACAAAATCTCAATTTCCATTTCAAAACTCTACTGGGAAAGAAAATTTCAAAGAAACTCAAGAAGAAACTCCTTGTGAGATGAAATCTTAGAACATAATTCTTGAAAAGGGGTCTCAATTATATTATATTCATCTAATACATGACTTCTAGTTATTTAGAATATCAGTATCCAATTTTAACTCCAAATATAAAATTATGAAGAACTACTATGGTTCTCAATAAAATGGAAATTTAAGCCATCCATACAGAGAATACTGGGAAAATCTATTTAGATAATAAGCTAAGTTGAAAACTTAAATTTCTTTCATGAATCAACCTAGCTTGCTAACAGATATTTATTTCATAGTATCTGTGCAGATATATCCTAAAGACATGATAGAGAAGTAAATGAAACATATACAGGGCATACAATAAGGCCTGGGAAATAATACACATTCAATAAGTGTTAGTTTTTACTCAAGAAGAAGTATATCTGTACTTCAACTCCCTTTAGTACTTATGAATGCCCACCAAGAATTAACTGTTAGCTCTTGCACAAGTTTTTGCAAGCTGAATTTTCCTTTAATTCAAAAATCATACAATTTGGAAGGAATCCATACTCAGATTCCAAGTGCTGTGTTTCTTCTTCCAAGAAACAAAACCTGGAAATCTTAGATGATGCATTTTGTGTGTGGTTCAATGCAAGAAATTGTGTTGAAGGCTACCAAGATGACCCTCAGGCTGTATAATTTGCTAGAAGGATTCACGGGACTAAGAAAGCTGTTGTAGTTATGGTTTATTACAGAGAAGATACAGATTAAAATCAACAAAGGGAAAATGTTCATGGGATAAAGTCAAAGAGAAACCAGATGGAAGCCTCCCCAGGGGTCCTCTGTCAGTGGAGTCTCATGGGGATGCACTTAATTCTCCCAGCAATGATGTGTGACAACATGTGCAAAGTGCTGCCAACCAGGGGATCTTACCACAGCGTTTGCATCCAGGGTTTTTATCGGGGGTCAGTAAAGCAAGCATGCAAAGCCTGTGCAACTGACCTCAGCTGCTCAGACTCCATCCTCCCTGAGAGCAAAAACAGGTGTTCGTCATAAATCACATTGGTAGTATAAACTTATCTGGTCAAATTGATAAAGCATGGTCCAAGACCACAGACACATAAAAATACTCTTATCAGGTAGAATATTTCAAGGCCTCACAGATTATCTCCTAAGCATCAGCCAAAGGCCAATCTTAAAGACAGACCTTTCTTTGGGATATGCAGGGTTTGAGCAACCTAGGCCTTCTGAGTTAATATTTTTCTGCTCAGAATTATAAAACAAAACTAAAATCAGTGCCCAAGCCCACATGGGGAAAAAAAAAATCCTGGCACTATATGAAAAGATTAGTGAATGAACACATCTATATATTTTACTAAAATAAAATCTAAAGTTACCTAATTATAATTTTTTGTAATATCCTGTTTCAACTTAAATTTCTAACTGACCAATTTTAGTAATCCAGTTGCCTCATTCAAAATTAGGCATGGCTGATAGCTATGGCTTATTCCCTGGTTTATGCCTTTGGGCCCTGGTTCCCAAAAGAAGTCCTCACCTTTTTCCTGTCACTAAAGCTATTCTCAAATCCCTGCAAGAAAAATACAGGCCCAGGGGCCGAACTTCTCATCTCTGTGCCCTGACTAATGTGATCCAGCCTAACTTCCTAGACCCATGCCTAACACCGGGCTCATACCTGTCAAGTTCAGAAATTGTCAGCACACTGACCTGCTGCTGGAACTACATGGGACTGCCCAACTGAACTGCCACTCACTTCAGCTCCTCAAGTCCCTGCTATGTGACCTAACAGATTCCCTATAGTTTTCCCTCAAGCATTTACCCTACAATGGTAAGTTTGACCATTTGTGCTCTTATAACAAAATACCTGAGAGATTGGATAATTTATAAACAGAAATTTATTTCCCACATTTCTGGAGGCTGGAAGTCCAAGGTCAAGGCACAGCAGCTTTGGTGTCTGGTGAGGGGCTGGTTTCTGTTTTCAAGATGGTGCCTTGTTGCTCTGTCCTCCGGAAAGGACAAGCACTGTGTTCTCACATTATGGAAGAGCAGAAGAGAGCAAACTCACTCCCTCAAGACCTTTTAAAAGGGCCCTAATCCCATTCATGAAGGCTCTGCCCTCATGACTTAGTCACCTCCTCTAAAGGTCCCACCTCTTTACACTATCACACTGGTGATTTAGTTCCAGCATATAAATTTGGGAGAACACATTCAGAGCACAGCACTTATACTGTTTCCACGTCCTTACATGGGTTCCTTTCCTCACATGATAGACTCACAAGGCTAAGATGTTCAGAGGGAAATTTTATCTTTCATTCACATGACACACATTCAGCAAGTATTCAGTGATATAGTGAGTGGCCACTAAATACCAAGTACTGTTCTAATACCAAGAAATATGCATATATGTAGTTCTAACTTAGGAATATCTATGTTGACATATATGCGTTTGCATAAACACACATACATAGAAAAATAAAGTCCCAGTATTCTCCTTAATAAACAAAAAAAGGTCAGCATGTGAAATAACTTTCAAAATATCCCCTCTCCATCTTCTTTCCTTTCACAGACTTCCATAGTTCTTTTATTGTTTTGCTAATGTGTCCAAACCAGCTCAGATCACTTTTCAATCCTGATAAAAATATGACACCCTGATCCTGAAAGTATAAACTGTTATATTTTCCACTTCACAGATCCCAATCTACACCCTTGATTGTAAAACTAGTACTATTTGTCCCTATGTTCCCCTAAATGTGATGGAGAGTGCTAAAGGGCCATAGCCTCCCTCATACTAGAAACAAAGATTTGCCCTTTCTCTATACAAACAGATGTACATCCAATAAGTGTATGACGTCTAGTTCTTCTACTCCTGGAGGAAATCTCTTGAATACACGGATATTCAGGCCACTGGGGAGAAAAACAACTCTCAAATTAACATAAGAGTACACACTAGACAAATATTATGAAGTAAAATATTTAATGAACTTTTTCTGAGGTAAATCATGGAAGTATAACCCTAAAAACCAGAAGCTACATACAGCATTGAATCCTCTGAAGACTCAGTTTACAGTTCATGTCACATGTTCAGTTATAGGTCCCCAAAACCACTATCTCTAAATTTGTTGCTAAAGAGTCTACTGGGTCCATATGTTGCATTCTCATTTTGAACATACTTCCTTTCTCTGAGTATAAACTTTATAGCAAAAAACAGATTCTGATGTTTTAGATAAAATCATCTTAGTGATGAAGAATGACATTATCAAAGCATGCCTAAAAGAGAAAAAAGGCAAGTTATACAGATTCATATTTAGACAAAGCACATTTACCATCATGAAGTAGTACTTATTTCGTGTTGAAAATTTTTTGAATTAATTTCAGACTCCATTATCACAAACTGTTGTTGAGAAAGTGCAGAACAGTTCTCTAGGTGGCCTTGGACTGACACCGTTCTCTTCCCCTTTCTGGCTTATAGTTATCAAGAATTACTGTGGGATGTGCTGGGAACACAACATCTGGGGATAAAGTGGAATTGGTCAGAATGGTTTGGGCTCTGTTCCTGTCTCCCCCAAGAAACAGAATGTCTTTCAATGCTTTAGTCCCTGAGGGCCCCATGTTGCCCCTGAGGTAAGAAACCCTGGGTGGGCTGCCTTTCAAGGTCCTTCAGCTGTGGTGCAAGACAAGAGTCCATCACCCTGGACAGCCTTCTTGAGCCTTGGGGCATTGGCTCACCATGAATCCCAGGCTGCTGTTGTGACCTTGTTCATTTGTGTAAGTAATAAATTCAATTCTGTAGCTTGTGTGAGTGGGTATTCTCTTTCACTGGACTCAGACGAGTTAGTTACCAGTACACAGTGAACCTGTCTCACAGAAAGTAACCTATTGTTTTAATAATATATTTAAATGTAATTACAATTTTAGCCACAGCTAGAGCAAGGAAAAATAAGTAAATGCAGTGTATAGTGAACTAACAATTTTCTGCACCAAAAATCTCACTTTTATTGAGAGCATATCTAGCACTTCATCTGTGTCATTTATTCATTTTTTGTACACATATGTGTTGACAGCTTACCACATCCCTGGCCCTGTTCTGGAAACTGAAGAGACTGTGCTGAATCAAAAACTGTTCTCAGGGAGCTTATATTCTAGTGGGAATAGGACTACTAATTAAAAAGTAATTTATAAATTTTGTGTCATTTTCTGAAGAAAAAAACAAAGAGGATGTTATGTTAGGGAGTAATGAAAGAGTGACAATTTAAAATAAGTGGTCAGGGAAGGTTTCTATTAAGAGGTGATTTTTAAGCAAAGATTCAAAAAAAGAAGATGATCTTGCATGTGAGCATTACAGGTAGTGGGAATTAACTGTTTTAAAGGAAGAAGAGAGCTTGGGGAATTCAGGAAACAAAAATATGGAAGTAGCTGAATTAAATTAAGTATGTAGCAGAGAAACTTATGAGATGTACTTGACAAATTAGTTCAGAGGCAGCTCATAGAACCTTATAGGCATGGGTAAAAATTTTGTAGCAAAGTGTAATGGTTAGCCATTGGATAGTTTGGTAGCACATGTGTGGAAAATGGATAATAAAGAATTAAGGCTGGGGGCCGGCCCCGTGGTGCACACGGGAGAGTGCAGCGCTGGGAGCACAGCGGTGCTCCCACCGCGGGTTCTGATCCTATATAAGGATGGCCAGTGCACTCACTGGCTGAGCGCGGTGCGGGCGACACCAAGCCAAGGGTTGCAATTCCCTTACCAGTCACAAAAAAAGAAAAAAAGAATTAAGTTTGGAAGCAATGGGTGAGCAGACTGGCAGCTGCAGCAGTGATATAGGTGAGCAATGATGGTCCATGGAATAGAAAGGGTAGTAATAGAAACAGTACAAAATGGATACATCTGTAATATGGTTTAGGTGCTGTAAACAGGACATGATTATGGTAGTAAGCGGGTTTAAAGGAAAGGGACTAATCAGAGGATCAACAACAGTGCCAAGATTTGGGGCTCGAATACATGGAGAGGAGGCACCATTATTTACTGATATGGAAAACTAACAGGAGCAGGTTGAGTGCATGTTTGTGTCTCAGATATGTTAATGCTGATGAAACTGCTAGAAATATCAAATATGTGAAAAAATTGAAAATATCAAATATGTGTACAAATTATGTAGCTATATATATAATTTTGTGTATACATGTATATATAAAAATGTGTACATATACATAAATATATATGTATATGCATACATCCATAACTGCATGTACAGAATCTAATGAAAGAGGAGTCAGAAAAATTATTCAAAACTTGGAAATAGACAAAAGAGATACTGGTGTTCTTTTTTTCTTTTTTTTTTTTTTTTTTTGAGATTGGCCGCACAGTGCTCAGCCAGTGAGCGCACCGGCCATCCCTATATAGGATCCGAACCTGTGGCAGGAGCACTTCTGTGCTCCCAGCGCCGCACTCTCCTGAGTGTGCCACGGGCTCGGCCCCTGCTGTTCTTTCAATGTAGTTCTGGCCTCAACTTTCTATTAACTAGTCCATTTTCCAGCTCCGTATGGGCAGAGTTTAATTTGCAGATTTGCAGTTGTTTTTGTTGAGTATACATAAATATAATTTCTGCCTGGTGAGATAGAAAAAAGATTACAGTTTATTGCTCTATAAGACATTAACAAGTTTTGGCTCTAAGCCAGAAAACTTATCTTAACATTCCTTTATTAAATTGCATGTTATATATACATATATTTCACATATATAAATGCATATATATAGCTATCTTCTCATATGCTCATTGGGCCAATTTTAACATCTTATCATTAATTACTTAAATAGAATCTTTAGTGTGCGCTTATTTTATATTTGCAGGAGATTATTGAGTTTATTTCTTCGAAAACTATAATTTAATAGTTGTAATTGTTAAAGATATACATCTGGAAGTCATTGGCATGTAGATGATGGCTATGAAATGGGTGAGATTACATAAAGAGATTGTACAGAAAAATATGTGAGAATGATTCTAGATCCAGCATATAGGGATTGTACATGATTATAAAGATCGTTTTATTATGTCTTCAGAAAAACTCTATGAAGTTTCGATATCTTCATTTTACTATTGAGTAAATTAAGGATCAGAAAGCTTGAGCAGCTCTCTCAGAGTCTCACAACTGAAAACTGTTAGAATACAGATGTTGCCCTGGTCCATGTGACCCCCAAATTACTTTTTTCCCCACAAGAGCAAGGTAATTCTCCAGATGAAAATAACTAAATTTGTTATAGAGCTAATAGGCAATTTAAGCCACCTCCCTTCTCTTTATTCTTGTCCACCTCCTGGTGTGTGTGATTACTGTAATTTAGGCCCTGAATACTACAGAACTATCCTTTAACTTGTATTATCTTACCCAAAGGAGCCACTTCAAAATTGGTAAATACAGATCATGTAGGATTGCAAATACTATCATAATATGAGGCATTTTGGTGTAGGCAAAATATAAAAAAAACAGCTTACATATAGTGCAAGATTTTTAACATACATACTTTCAAAACTTTTTAATTGAAAGAGAATTCATCAGCTAAGTACATGATTAAGTTTTCCTCTTTTTAACTTAGGACTTTTTAATTATGTAATTATATGAAAATACATAATGACCATTGGTTAATCCTGAATCTAAAATTATAATCAAGTACATCCATACGGAATTTAAAATATGATTATTTTAAGGTATTACTTCTTCAAGTGAAATAATTAATTCACAATGAAATCAAAGACAATGCGTAAAGAATATATTACAGAATGCAGATTAAATAAATGTCATTATTGCTTTCTCATACACCATATTTTTAATATGTGTGTTTTTGTTATGCAGATAGATAAAAATAGTTTAGTTTAAGGAGCTTAGGAAAATGATAAATCCATTTAAATGACTCGTTTAGCTCAGTGATAAAGAATATTAAATAACTAAAAACTATATTTTTTCTTCAAGAAGCAGCAATAGTTCAAAGTGATTGAAAATGACAACGAACAAATCATATTGCCCAAATAAAAGTTTAAAATATATTACCCACATGTTCATCCCCTTCTGGTAAACCACACCTGCTTGAGGGCAGGAATCACAATGATATTCCACAGTGCATTTCTAGAGCACATGGTAAGCCTCTCATACTGCATGAGATATTAAAGTAATATATTAATTCAGTGTTTGTGTCTTATGCATAATGATCCCATCTCCTAAAATGTATTAAAACTCTAGAAATATAAAATCCATAGCAGGATAAAATTAAAATTTTTGACTATTTTTATCAGAGACCTCTACTGATTGGTTTTTGAAACAATTGTTTCTTAGAAAAATAAAGCAAATTAAAGTTGCAATTTGGCTGCTCTAAACTAGGAATAACATCAAAATATAATTGTTAAAAGTATTGAATATGTTCAATACAATAAATGCTGTATTAGATAATGTTATAGACTGGAAAGTAATTATTTGTGGAAAAAAATTATAATAATTAGATTTGCATAGAGGCTAAATGAATTGTTTATTTAAATGGCTTTTTCCACACTAAAAATAATTGCAAGTCTGTCTTACATCTCCTATAATTTGTGGGATATTCTACTTAGATTTACCACAAATGTGGAAACCAAACTTCATATGTTATCCTTAAATACTATATTCTTAATTCCCAGGATAAAAATTCTTTAGCTATTTTAAATGGCTTCATGCCTGTTATCCACCCATACAGACTCTGACTTAGTGAGACTGGGATAGGCCCTAGAAATCTTCATTTCAATAAGCATCTCATGCAAATCAGATTCCAATACTCTGTGGAACCTTCTGTGAGCAAAATATCTATAGTCAATACCTAAATCTTGCCAATCTTCATTTACAACTTTTTTTTTTCTAATCTCTAGCACAAAGGCAACATCTTCACTATATAACTCTACCTCAATGCAGTGATTATCAATTCTTACCAAAACAATACAGACTCTTCCCTAACCCTAGACTGAAGATTAATACTAATCCCCTTTAAGACTAAAAATTTTAGAGAAACAGACCCTGTCCATCTTACAAACTTTTATGTCCTTAGCATCAATCCCTTGCCTGGAACATAACAGATGTATCTGTTGGATTATTGAATAAATCCATGTCACCACCAGATCAGTTCTTGAAAATCATGGTTTTCGTTAGACCATTTTCTGCATAAGAATGCTTAATGACCACTAATCAAAAAAATAAAGCTTTATAATAATATGAAGTGTTTCATTTATTAACTGAAAAGAGTTTTTGAATTAAATAGAATAAGACATCACATGAAACTACTGAACCCTCATTTGTACCAAGATTACATTTCATAATTCCTTAATTTCAATTAATCAATTAATCAATCTTTTGTAAAGCCTTATTAGAAAGATGAATTCATCATGACCCTTGCCCATATGGTACTTTAAAATCAAACTGCAAAAAACACATACACGCATAAAGATATGCAAGTATGTAAGACAGTAAACAACAAATTTCCAATTGTATATATATATATGTACAGTAGAAGCAATTCACATTCCCTTTAGGTAAGGCTTTGTAGAGCTGAAGGGACCTCAGTAGATTTTAAAGGATGGTTCAGAATTAGATAAGCAAAAAGGGGAGAAAGCTTTTATAGACATGCTGAAATAGAAAAATGTAGGATGCCCTTGAGAGATATAGAGTAAATCAACTTGGCAAAAACAGAGCCTTTGTAGAGAGTTAAGGTGTAAAATAAGTTTTAAAGGGAGGCTTTTAAAGGGTAACTGTGTTTTAAGAGACTTATGTATACAGGCCAAGGATTTGAAGTTTATCCTATGGGTTCTGTGTTGATTTGACAAGTCTGGCGAAGGTAAGTGGCCAGAAGAATGATGTAAATTAGATAATATCCATTGTCTTTAACATTGAAAATAAAATGCTTTGCAAAACTGAAATCCATGTATCTTGCTATTTAATCATATATTCAATCAATAAATGTTTACTGAATACTGACTCGATGCTAAGTACTCTGCTAGGCAATGGGGGTATGACATGGACCAAAAACACCACATAAGGCTTAAAGTCTAAAGGGAGAGACAGACACTAATCAAATGGTCACACAACTATATTTATAACTGGAAACTCTGATAAGTTCTATGGAAAAGTTCATGGTGTTTTATGAGCATATGTTAGGGTGGCAGGGACGGTTTTGCTGAGTATAACTTTGATCTCAGTTCTGAGTAAAGAATTGGAGGACAGAGCATGGTAGGCAGAGGAAAGAGCATGTGCAGTTGTCCTGATGTTCCAGGGAGAGCAGGGTACATTTGGGAATTTGAAAGAATGCTGAAAGAATTTAGCAGAGGATGAGTGTGAGACAAGCTATGTGGCCTGAGAGGGAGGCAGGATCCCAATTCGCATGGCAATTCAGGACTTGTTAATGAGATTGTTCTTGGAAAGAGCAACGGTGACAAATCATTGACGGATTTTAATAGAAGACTTACATTGAACTAAAAACAATTCATTTAGGCCAGAATATAGGAAGGCATATTGGACGTTGGGACATCTGGCTGCTAAAATGAGTAGTCCATCCAGGTAAATAATGATAATAAATTTTGATTATGATATTTTGGCAGACAGGAGTAAGAAGCAGAATTAAGGGATGTTTAGAATAAAACTTAGTAATAGTCTGACTATTGAAAGTGAGAATAAGGAGATTTCAATTATAACAACTGGGTTTTTAGCCAGAATAATTAGGTGGATGATAAACTCATTCTTTAAGATGGCTATATATATATATATATATATATATATATATATATTATATATATT
>NW_007728307.1:138716-139983 GCF_000696425.1 Galeopterus variegatus | reverse complement strand
TATTATATATGATTTCAATAAAAATATAAATAATACATTTATTGACAATATAACAAACATATGTATTTAACATACTCTTTAAAACAATAAACATGCCACAGATACAAAATTATGGGTTCTTTTTTTTAAATATCATATATGACCTAAACATTATTTTAGAGAACTGGATTTTTATTTTTTACATATTCTTTGATAACACATTTTCTTATGGTATATTCTTATGAATACTAAAGTCTACCTGTGGACTGAACATTTTGCTCCTTCAAGAGTATTTCCATTTATGCATTAGTTCACAAAGTGAACTGTTTAATTGAAGCTTTACAGTGTATTTATGTATGTGGCAAGGCAATTCTTTCTTCATTATTATTCCTTCTCAAAATACTTTTAGTTTCCCTAAGCTTGCCTATTATTTGAATCAAGTGCTATTAAAATTGCCTATAGCATTTTTATTGAAATCAAATTAAAATTCTGCTATAAATCATGGATTTTTAATATTTTTGTAATATTTTATTTCCTAAACTCATTTTGACAACAAAAAAAATATACAGTTTACCCTTGAACAACACAAGTCTGTACTGCATGGGTCCACTAATATGTGGAGTTTTTCCAATAAATATATTGTAAAATTTGTGGTTAGGTATTTTAGAAATGCCTGACAAACCTAACCAAACAGTTAAGTAAACAGTAGGCTATTAGTAATTAAGTAGTTAAGTTTTGAGGGAGTCAAAATTATATAAGCGGATTTTCAGCTGTGCCCTTAACTCCCCACATTGTTGAAGTCTCAACTGTAATTGCAAAATGTAATGATAAACAATTCATATCTATAATTTAATTAATAGAATATAAAATAGGTAGCTGCTTCATCTATTTTTCTAAGTGTGTGATGTTGTAATACAGAAAGAAGTTTAGTTGCCTTATCAGAGCTGATCTTGACCTCACCAATATCCAAATTCGAAACAACTAAGCTGAATGTTTACAGATTATTGTATGCATCAAAATTAGTAAATTTAGAAATTAAATGGTACCTAAATTATATACCTAATTTTGAAAGTGTACTATGCATGCAAAAAAAAAAAAAATGGGCTTAAGAAATCTGTATGCTACTTTGCTATCTGCAACTTCTTTACCACCTTTGTGCCACAGCCAAAAAATACTATATGTATTGGAGATTGAGGAACAAGGGCACATAGACACAGAATTATAGTCAACTGTAATGGATTAGGTGCTCAGCCGTAGATAAGTATACCTTTTGACAGGTTGTGAACCA
>NW_007728307.1:134077-137553 GCF_000696425.1 Galeopterus variegatus | reverse complement strand
TGACCAGTACTCATTTTTAATTAAAACTACAAAATAAAAACCAGCCAACCAACTTGAAATGTTAAACTTATCTTTGGCAAGTGTACATAATTATGAAGTAATCTATTGAATTTATTTTGCCAATTTTGAATTAAAATTATATACCTTACATTTTGGTACATTATATCATCTACATTAGTCCTCACAACAGTTCTGTTTGTGAAGAAAACAAGGCTTATTGTGTTTATATAAAGTGCTTGAAGACATTTCCAGAAAGACATAAATCCATAACCTAAAATTAGGCTTTTTATTCTAACACTAACACTCATACTCTCAATAATTACTCTATGGCAAGTTTGGTGTTGAAAAACACATTTCTACTAAGTAATGTTAAATCGGAATTATAAAATATGGCAAACAGGGCAATAACGCAGTAGTCATAATGGCTATAGCCATATAAAATTTGTTCGTTTTTGGAGGTTAGGGATCATGCCTTCTTTTTTTAGTTCATAGTGTTTATCACAAATATTTTGAGAAGCACTGATGTAGATGGTGGCTAATAATTGTTTACCGAATTAGGCAACACAGTAAATCCTCAAAATAAACTAGAGAAGGCTTAATCTGAATTAGTAAATGTCTTATTCAATGTTGTGCTGCTATAACAGAATATCAAAGACAGGTACTTTATAATTAATAGAAATTTATTTGGCTTATGGTTCTGGATGTTGGAAAGTCAAAGACTGAGGGATTGCATCTGGTGAGGGTCTTTTTGCTATGTCATCCCATGGGGGAAGGCTGAAGGCAAAAGGATAAGAGAGCATGTGCACGCATAAGAGAATGAGATGAGAGAGAGAGAGAGAGAGAGAGAGAGAGAGAGAGAGAGAGAAAGAGGAGGCCAAACTTTATTTTATAATAAACCACTCCTGGGATCCTGGAATAACAACCTCTTTTTATCAGAAACCCTCTTCCTTGATAACTAATCTGCACCCATGATAACCACATTAATCCATTCACGAGGGTCCTCATAACCTAAACACTTCTTTAAGGTCCCAATTCTCATGGGAATTAAGTTTCCAACACAGAAACTTTGGGCAACACATTCAAACCATAACATTGAATATTTTAAATTTAAGAATACCTTTTAGAAAGGTAACTAAGTACTACTAAAATATCTATTTAGAAACACTTTTGAGCTAGGTCTTGAGTCAAATAGAGAATAAGATATGTCATCTCCTCTCAGTGAGCTGACAACCTAAACCTAGTTCAAGTATAAGTGCTGTGATAAAGCTTTTCACAAGAAGCTAGCAGAACAACTAGGATGGATTTTTATAATAAAACTATAATTGGATTTTAATTCAAAACTCAGTATTTACTTTATCATTTGTGATGAATTTGGAATTTCTTCACAAAATATTCAATGAGGGATACTGTACAAAATAGGTCTGAATTCTTCAAAAATGCCAGCATCAAGAAATACAAAAAAAAAAAAGAAAAGAAAAGAAAAGAAAGAAAATGTGGAGTATGTCAGACTGAAAGGAATTNAGAAAGGTAACTAAGTACTACTAAAATATCTATTTAGAAACACTTTTGAGCTAGGTCTTGACTCAAATAGAGAATAAGATTGTCATCTCCTCTCAGTGAGCTGACAACCTAAACCTAGTTCAAGTATAAGTGCTGTGATAAAGCTTTTCACAAGAAGCTAGGAGAACAACTAGGATGGATTTTTATAATAAAAGTATAATTGGATTTTAATTCAAAACTCAGTATTTACTTTATCATTTGTGATGAATTTGGAATTTCTTCACAAAATATTCAAAATAGCACTGTTTCATAGTCATAAACACATTTTGTTCAAGCATGAATCTGTATAAAATCTCTCTCTTTGGGCCGGCCCGGTGGCGCACTGCTACAGTGCGCCGCTTGGGAGCGCGGTGGCGCTCCCGCCGAGGGTTTGGATCCCACATACAGACCGGTTCCCGCTCACTGGCTGAGCGAGGTGTGGGAGCAACACCGAGGGTTGCGATCCCGTTGCCGGTCCCGGTCCAGTACGGGCACGACACTGAGGGTTGCAATCTGTTGCCGGACACGAAAAAAAGAAAAAAAAGAAAAAAAAAATCTCTCTCTTTTTTTATACATGTGTACATAGCACAACTCAAATTTACCCAATTTTGGTGTCTTTAACTGGAAAGCATAAACTTCCCAGCCACAGATTTACCATGTTAAATTATTTTGAATTATTGAATTTTTCCTTGAGCAATTATCACCAGTAACAAAAGAAGTCAACAGCGTGTGCCTTCCAATGTGAAGTACAACATTCCCTTTTTAGTATTTTTGCCACATTTTCATAAATGGAAAATTATTTTGAGGTAACATCACCCAAATGAAAATTGAGGGATACTGTACAAAATAGGTCTGAATTCTTCAAAAATGCCAGCATCAAGAAATACAAAAAAAAAGAAAAGAAAAGAAAAGAAAGAAAATGTGGAGTATGTCAGACTGAAAGGAATTAAAATAGGACAACTGAATGCAATGCATGATTTTGGATTTTTTGTGCAGTTAAAGGACATTATTGAGACAACTGGAGAAATTAGATAACAGTGTTGTAAAAGTGTTAATTTTCTGATTCAAGAATTGTACTGTAATTACGTGTTTTCCATTGTTCCTGCTGCCTCAACAATAAGAAAGGATGAAATGTGAGGATTTGGTAAATACAGACAACCTGAAATGCAGTATTTGGAGTAATATCTTTATTATGTGAGTCTTTTCTTTTTGCTATAGCCCAGGCCCTGTACCACTACAGCTTTCTTTCAATTCTTTGTTGAGTGCAATTTTGTAAATTCTAAGCAGCATAAAGAACCTCTCAACTCAGAGTCTTTGGTAGCAAAATTTTTGTGTTTTGTACTGCTTTGTTTGTTTTTTAAATAAGTTTTACAATGGGGATAAAATTGTAAGAAAACATAAAAAACATTTGTCAAAAACTCATGATAAATATAGCTTCCAGAAGTTTTCACCATATTTGATTGTCTGCATATCTTACTCACCGTTAATTGGTGATGATGAGAAAGAGAACACATCCATTTCTTCTGTGGTTTCCACTCTTATATTGTTAATCATGAAGCCCACAAATGGATAAACAGAGAAGCACAGTAAAGATAAAGACAAAGAAGAGAGCAAGGGATGTGTCTTGGGTCTTAATGGGCTTGCTCCTGCTTAAATTCTAGACTAATTTCTTGTTGAGTTTCATCTTTCTCCTTATGCTATACTTTATCTGTTCTGAACCAATTGCATCTGTCTGAACACACCAGAATATTTTATAACCTCCATCTGATTCTGACTGGGGATGATTATTTCCATTATTCAAACTTCTTTCAGTTGAAGAGCAGTTATTCATTTCTCAACTCAATTTTAAGCTTCATCTCTGTATAAATCATTTTGCATTCTTTTCTCTGCACAGGAAGACTCATACCCAACAATTTATTGTTTGTTTACCTTTTGAA
>NW_007728307.1:129897-133748 GCF_000696425.1 Galeopterus variegatus | reverse complement strand
TTGCTCCTGCTTAAATTCTAGACTAATTTCTTGTTGAGTTTCATCTTTCTCCTTATGCTATGCTTTATCTGTTCTGAACCAATTGCATCTGTCTGAACACACCAGAATATTTTATAACCTCCATCTGATTCTGACTGGGGATAATTATTTCCATTATTCAAACTTCTTTCAGTTGAAGAGCAGTTATTCATTTCTCAACTCAATTTTAAGCTTCATCTCTGTATAAATCATTTTGCATTCTTTTCTCTGCACAGGAAGACTCATACCCAACAATTTATTGTTTGTTTACCTTTTGAAATCCCCATGGGTAAAGTTCCATTATTAGCTCATCTGCATATTCCCTACACCTAATAGAAAGCCAAGCAAATAGCAGATGCTCATTGAATGATCAAATAAATGAAACTGAGAGGCATAGAGCACATAGGGAGTAGAGAGAAAATACACACAAACACAAAAAATTCAGATCGAGCTCTTCTGATCTACTCAACTTTTATTTTGGGGGAAAATGGAGTGTATTTTATGCTCAAAAGCCACCAAAGCTCAGAAACAAAACAGATATGGAGAAACCAGATTTAAGAACAAAGGTCACAAAATGAAAATATATCAAAAAGGGAAATAAAAGGAGTTGCATACCTGATGGTCTCATTTCGCAACTATAAAATCATAGCTTAGCAAAAGAGATGGAGACCGAAAAAAAATATTGTGCAATTTCTTCCCAGGCCAGAGGTATTCCCATGTAAATTTAGTTTTTCTATCAACCGACACATGGTTTAGAAGGGAAGAAGTGACTGGAAACCTTTTACTTTCTGATGTGTTACAGAAAGCAGAAGAGAGAATATCATAAGTTGTTTGGCTGGAGGAGTCCTGCATGACTAGAGTTCTTTGCACATTGATGTATAACTGTCCAGTTTTCCAAGGATTGGAAGATTTTCCTGAATGCAAGATTTTCAATGCTAAGATTAGAATGGTCAAAAAAGGATGATTGGTTATGCTATGAGAATCCTTATGAGAAGAACTAAATGTTGGAAATTTGGTGTGTTTCCAAGGACACTAAAAAGCTTGTTGAAATTTCTTAAATGTTTACTGGATGAATGAATCTGCATTTCTAGAGTATCTATAACTCTTATAATTTACTTTCTCCATGTCCAATAATTATTTAGAACAGATCCACACAGGGATTACATTATTTTATAAACATAAATGGGCATCCTGAAAAGCTGTAAGGCATAGGGGTTAAAGGAAAGACTCTCAAGCCAGTCTGGCTTTATAATCCCATACCTTCAACTCTGTAGTTGTGTGACTATGTGGACATATTTACCATAACCTTTGTCTCTGTTCCTCATTTTCTCTTCTGGTAAAATGGGAGTAATATCCTTCCTCTCTCAGAAGATTATTATATGGATTAAATGAGTTGATATAAGTACAAGACTGAGAACAGGACCTGGAATTTATTGAGCATTATATGTCTCTGCTACTGTTATTATCTATATAATAATAATTACTATTATGTATATGTATCAGCTACATAATTGTAATAATAATTATTATTATAATCTTACTCAAAAGATCCTAAAAACTTAACAAGGCTCAGCCACTTGTTTGATCTTAAGAATATCATTTTCATTGCGTTAAATTTCTTCATCTGTAAAATTGGATAATATTTTCAAATTAACATACTGAAAACACTTGTTCAGTGTTTGATACAATATAAATTCCCAAAATAATATACATAATTTTCATTTTATTTTATTTAACAAATATTGAGTAACTACAATGTATCGGGACTTGTTAGTCACTGAGGATGAAATGGTTTTTAAAACAGGTAAAATTCTTATTTTCTTTTTAATTTCAGTAGGGGATAAAGACATAATAAACTCTTTTCACAAATATGTAACTATATAGTAAATCTAATCTCAGCCAGAACACTCAGTTAAAGCTAATATATGCCACATATAGTTTACCATCCATCTACAGTTTGATTTATGGTGCTTATTCAGTTGTCTGTGCATCTTATAAGTTTGCTAAGAATATAACTTGGATTTTTAACTCAGAGTGAAGAAACCCCCTCATATATACTATAGATTATATATATATTTTCAATAATTAGGACTTAATTGATTTTTTCTTTGATTAGTGATGGTAAAACAAATAAAAGTGAGATCACTTCTAATGATGCCAACAGTCCCAAACCCAAGTGCTCTGATTCACTGTATTCTACATATCTTTTTAATAATTAATATTAATGATGAAATGTATTAAAATGATTAAAGCCATTGATGACTTTTCCAGGTATAAAATTAAAGTCATTACATTTTAAAATATAATCATAAAATTATATGCATAGAGGGCCATGCATATACAATTTTGAATGTGAAACTGTCACAGAGAAAAATGTTAGCTAGCAAAATCTGCATTACTGCAAGCATTAATGTTCTGCAGGAGAATTCCTGTTCAGTCTGGGATAAATTGTGATCATGGTGGTAAATTGCATGATGTAAGAGAGAATAATCTCAACAGAGATTCATATATTTCTCTAAGAACTTCCTGTTACCCCTCACCTAATAGTGATTTTTATTACTAAGAACACAACTCTGTATTAGCAATTTTTATATTGAGCAACTAAATTTACTATATGTGAACATGTATATATTCTGAAGATCCCTAAAACAATATTACTCTTAAATCAACTTACTACACGAGGATATATTTTTAGAAATACTGATGTGACTTTTGTAATTATTATCATACCTCAAGCAGTAATGCCCATAATAGAAAAATTATTTAAGAATATTCCAATTAGCTACTTTATTTTTATTCAAAATGTTATTGTTTCTTTTTTAAAATATCATGCAAGAGATCAGCAGAAATTGGTCACAATAAGCTACAATATTTTACACAATTATGAGTATATTGCATTTATTTGCATTCCTAGAAATACATTTTTGATCAAAGTAGTAATACAATATTTTCACTGACCTTCCATGGCATTGATTTTAAACAGTAAAATACCTTACTGTTCATTTAGTGGGGAAATCTTAGCATATAATTGAATATTTTATATAAATGTCTCCATGAAGTATGTATACTGGGATGAGTTTTTCTCAAATTTAGTCTTTGCCCAGAAAAAAAGAGAAAATTTTGTTAATATTTCTTATTTTCATTTTTTTCCCATTTATAACTTCTCTACATTTCATTTTTGAAAGCTTCACTGTTTTATCATCTATAATATTGTACTGGTCTTTCCCCTTCTTTCTCCCTACTTTGTGACTACCTTTGCTTGCATTGTGATATAATTTTTTTATTTCTAATACTCAATGTTGTCACTGTGTGTTCAGCTAAAGCACTGTTATCACATTCACATGTAGAAAGGAAAATAGCCAGTAGTATAGGATTTAGTAGATGCCCTCAATACTGTGATCTGTGTTTTTTACAGTGAAATTAGAAGTTGGTATTCCCACGAGAAAGGACACACACACCCACACACACAGCCACGAATAAATAATTGACTTAATCTTCATGTTGGATATTTCTTTTTTGTCTTTCACAGTAGCACTGAATTTGTATTCACCTTTATGTACTTTCCTAGTCACTTATTCTTTGTCTTTTTTTTTTTAAAGATGACCAGTAAGGGGATCTTAACCCTTGACTTGGTGTTGCCAGCACCACACTCTCCCAAGTGAGCCTTGGGCCGGCCCTTATTTTTCATCTTATTTGCAGGATGATAAAGAATGGTTGTGAAAACTTCTAACCTGCACAATCTGCTTCTGTAAACAGGCTTGCTCTAATTTAGCAACAGTGAAGCCATCTTAAAAGCTGTTACAGCAAGACACACCTTGCCCCCCCCCCCCCCC
>NW_007728307.1:121369-128507 GCF_000696425.1 Galeopterus variegatus | reverse complement strand
AGGTGAGTTTTCCCGTTCTATGTAAGTTGGGATTTTATCCCAAATCTTACAGTTGTTGAGGATGCTGAAGCAGACACAGCTGGATACAAATTCTGGAGTTTTATGTGAATTGAGCAAGTTACTGAAGTCTTTATTTTGTCATCTGCAAAATTTAGATAATAAATATTGATGGATCATTTAAAGATTAAGCGAGACAATGAATATGTCATTTTTACAGTACAAGGCGAGAAGGTCTCACCCTATGTATTATCATTGACTTATGTCCCTCTTTCCACTGGTGAAAACCAAGATTTCCTTAAGATTTTCTGCCCTTTAATACACTTTCCACTTCTATTGCTCAAGTATGTGGCTTCACTTATCCTGAAAATGTTAGTAATCCTTATAACCTAAACATTCTTGATGAACTGGTATTAAAACAAGCTTCACAGAGCACCATTTTTGATAAAGGCAGTATTAATTTTAAAAGTTTGAGAAGTGAAAATGAATTTGTCATTTTAGAAATAAAAAGTGAAGGAGAAGAAAATGCATTGTCTGGTCTTTGCACATTTACATTTTCTGCAATATGCTTAGAACTCAAATTAGCTCAGTGACTTTTAAAGAACAGCGACATTTGGCTTGCTTGGTAGTTGGAATTAGTAGTATATTAATAAACACTTTCATATTTCACCAGAAATGATTCCAAGTTAGATAAACTAATAAGTACAATTTCCATATATAGTATAAATTCATATAAAAAGGAAACTCAGTTGTCACCTAAATTATTGTAGTTATATTTGGCTTAAATTGAAGAAAGAATGAAAAAAAATTTAGAGTATAATCAAGTTTTTAAAGAAATATCTCAAAAAGAAGGAATATGTAAATTGATATATAGGCAAACAGTATTTGTCAGTATATTAAATGACTGCCTGTATAATATGATTAGTTTAGTTAGTTCGCAAAGCTAGGAAACTAGAAATCAATTAAAACTCTTTTACCTTACGTCCTATGTCCTCCTGTTCATCAAATGCTAGTGTTACACCCCCAATTTCTCTTAAATCTACTCCTTCCTCTATATTATCATACTTAGTACATTATTTCGGAGCATCATAGGTTCTCACCTGGACTGCTGAATTGTCACTGGGTTCATCTACTTGCTTTCATTCATATATTTTTTGCAGTGCATCTTCCAGTGGATTATTCTAGAGTTCCCCTCCAGGCTTTTATCTCAGATTTGTAATCACATGGCTTTTTAATGCCAGATGAGTACCAAACATGTTAATGTGGTTGTTTTCAAACTTTAAAGTGTATCAGGATCATCTGATGGGCTGCTCAAAACATAAATTTCCTCCTTCAGAGTTTCTGATTCAATAGTTTGGGGTGGGCCCTCACAGTTTGTATTTCTAACAAGTTTTCAGGTGATACTGATATATGTGGTCTTGAGAACCATAATGTGACCTAAAATGTTTGCATGACCTTATCCACTTCATGCTCCAACTCAATCTCTCACCATATTCTCAAACTTACTCTCATTCTGTTTAGGCCTAAATACTGTGAGCTCTTACACATTTCCATATAGGATTATATGTTCATTCTTTCTGGAACATCCTTTATTTCACTACTCCATTGCTCTGCAACCTTGTCTTCCTGGTTTACTGATGATTAAATTCTAGATTCAGCTCAAACACAGTTTCAGCTTGAACATTTTCCCAAACTCTTTGAACTTTCTCTTTCTACTCCATTGCTCTGCAACCTTGTCTTCCTGGTTTACTGATGATTAAATTCGAGATTCAGCTCAAACACAGTTTCAGCTTGAACATTTTCCCAAACTCTTTGAACTTTCTCTTTCTTTTTTTAACATTAACTGGCATGTATTTGAGAGGTACGGTGTGTTGTTTCAAAACATGCATACATTGAACAATGATTCAGTTAGGGTAGATAGCATAGTTTTGTATTCATTAGTCCACCACTTCTTCTCTCCCCCTTGCCCCCTTCCCTCCTGGCCTCTAGTAACTATTATGCTACTAAACTCTTTTCTTGTGTGACTTTGCGATAGGTCTGAGAGTCACTGTGCATACCTATACCACTATACCTACCAAAATGTAATTACCAATTCTTTTGTTTTGCATACTATTTTTTGTAAGCTCCTCATCTTATTTATCTCTATATATTCAGAAAAATGTTTGGCATTTCAGCTCTATAAATATTTATTACAAAGTGAAATATGGACATGTCAATCATTAGAAGGAATATAAAAACTAAAAAATAAAAATATGTCTATTAGATTAATGATGTTCTTAGGACCTTTTAATAAATGTCCCTTAAGGCTATTCTTATTTTTTATAAACAAGGATAATTTCTTGTGTGCTGTGAATTTTAATATAAAAATATTGTTAAAATTATATATTATATCTTATATAATCCTTTTATCAGGGTGAAACAAAGTATAACAAAAACCAAAAGCACTGTTCAATGTTACATAATTCCCCAAAACTCAGAGAAAACAATAAACAGTGGAGCAGCAGGTACATTTACCATTTCTTATACATTTACCATTTCACCATCTCTTCTCTCCATGTAGTATGGTGGGTAAAGTTTGTATCAGAATACCAACTTACTATTTAATAAAACTGGTCTACAGCTTTCCCAAGACACATTTGTGCCATGTGTAGGTTCTAGCAAGGGATGCAGTTACTGGGGAATTCTCAGCAGTAGAGCAGAGGCTGGAGGTGGAAAGAAAGACATAATTGGCAGCCTAACTGGAAAAAGTAAAGATAATACTCAGGACAATTACGAATATTATGATGAGATTACCTCCCCTGGGATATTCTTTGAGACTAATCCATGATAATGCTAAAGATGTATAGGTTTTACTTTTAGCTACCCTTGATAACAATTGAGGCAAAAAAAAATTAGTAAAAGAACAAGAAAATTTTTCAATGTGTACATAAACAAACAAAAAAAATTGAAAAAGGAAATTAAACATTCAGAGAAATTCTTCCAAGTACACCTGTAAACAAGAACATAATTATCTTAATAATTATTAGACTGTCCCCAATATCCAGGAAATAGATGTGGGGCATAAACTTTTCATGCATTTAGAATTCATAAAAATAAGTATTTTATTCTCTGTGCCATCAATGCCCTAGATTTAGTACAATACATATGCAAAAATGATTTCTTTGAAAAAAATGATCATTCATAAGATAATTAATATACTGCAAAGGGATTTGCAAAAACAAATCCTCTGATTACAGTGTCTAATGTAATATATTTGGGGGTATGTTGTTCTGCTAATTATTTCCTTCTGACTTTTAGCTTTATATTTCATGTGTATATGAACAGATACTTATATTGTGACTAGAGTGAGATTTATAATTTAAAATTGAATAAGAATTCTAAACTAATAGGAGCAGCCATTTAAAAACATACTCAGTTGCTACTAATAATGTAGAAGTCAGTTTGCTTAAAATACTTATTAAATAAAAATTTCATGTTCGCTGATTATTTGTGAATATGAAAATAATATGCAAGTCTGTAAATATACTAATGGAAAGAAGATTAATTCAACAATTTACATAGAGTGTATTAGCTGGGTGGAGCATTTCTAATCCCCATCCTCCTCGGCTGAGGGCATGGACATTCACAGTTCTACTGAGAATTTAATTAAGAAAAAAAATGTTGACTTTTTCTCCTTCTTGCTTTTACTATTCTCAAAAGATTAAAATGACATTTCCTGTCCTACCACGTTTTATTTATTCATCACATTTCTGTTGTGACTACTAATGATTATAGTTAAGTAACTTTAGCAGAAATTTTCTTCCCAGACTGTTCTCCCTTAATCAAAGATGCCTGCTCACCCCATTGTAGTGATTACTTTAGCCAATGTCTGCTTGTCTGTAGATTTGGGCCAGTGAGAAATGTATTTAAAACTCTTGTTTTGAAACCATTAACTTAATATTAAGATACTTATTAATATTAACACTAGCTTGTAATTTCATTACTAGTCATATTCAGAGACCTTTGGTTTTTTAGCTGTGAAGTCTCTCAGCAGTGCCTAGCTTATCTAACTCATAGATTCCTGTATCTTCTTGACCAATGCCCCTGAATTCTACTCTGGCCTTTGTAATCCCACCTTTGTTAGAATCTGGCTTCCTGAATTTCTCCTGGACCCTTACAACCAGTCTGTTTTCTTAATATTTGCTTTTCCCAGTACTGTACTGTTCACATCCAAGGGTTATACCTGTTTCTAGATGAAAGGCTGTATTGAAAATAACTTAAAATTACCCTATCCTAACATTGATACTGATATCAATATAAGATCTGGAGGATACATGGAGTTATAGTAACACTTTGGGAGAAGGAATGGCAGTACTTAGACAAAATTCAACAGATAGGCAGTTGATTAGCACATAAAATTACGTAAAAGGGAAAATCATTAGTTATAGTAATTCATATTATGAACAATTTTTCTATGAAAATTTTCAGATGACTACTTCAAGGATCCTAAGTATATTAAACAATATAATGCAAATTTTAACAGTAACTGATTTGAACAATTCTACTTTCATATATACTGAACTTCTATGATAAAAATAATCACTTCTATTAACATCAATGATGTCTAAACCAAGACTGACTTCTGAGTAGATTGTAGAGAATATTTCATAACAAAACCAAATTTTTCAAATTTTGTTGTTGCTTTTCTTTGCAGCAAATAAAAACAATGGGTCATTTTTCTTTTTAGTTTTCAATATTGTGAATTAATTCTGATTGGTGTGTTATGGGTTATTTTTCTAATATAAATATATATTTCTTAAGTTCTTGTCAACTTTTCAATTATACTGTTCATCACTGATTAAGATCATCCACTTCTACAGTTTAACCAACTGTTGTTTGAACAACTTTAAAAATGGGAATGTCACTATTTCTACTGCATTGTATTGCATTTTGGTATTAAAATAGTTTTGTAATATAAGGTGGACATTTGTCTTTCTCTGTCCTCTTGAGCTTAGAATAAAATAATTACTGTGTGTAGTGGATTGAATAATCTCCCCCCAAAACTCAGTGGAGTTTGAATTGTGTCCCCGAAGTTTTATGTATTAGAAACTTGGCCCCAACTGTGACTGTTAAGAGTGTGGAAAATCCTATTATGGTAATTGAAAGGTGGAGCCTTGAAGAGGTGATTGGATTGTAGGACCATGCAGTGGTGAATGGATTAAAAATGGTGGTCAGGGATGTGGTTCTGAGGGCTTTAAATGAAGAGGAAAATCTCTCTCTCTCTCTCTCTCTCTGCTCTCTCTGCTTCCATCATCTTGCAATGTGAGACCCCTCGGTCATTGTCACCACCACCAGATGGACTTTGGACTTCCCAATCTCAGAAACTGTAAGCAATAAATTTTGTTTTCTTTATAAATCACCCAGTTGCAGGTGTTTTGTGATAAGCAACATAAACGGACTAATACACTGGATTATCAACTTTTTCTATCCCTTCAAATATCTGAAGATTGCCTTAATTTCTTTCCTGTGTCTTTGTTTCACTAGGCTATCCATCCTCACTTTTATTCCTGTCTTTTTTGACTCTCCTTATCATAGTCTCTCCTATCTGGTTGTCTGATTTCCAATAAGGCAGGTTGAATTATATTCAGAGTTGTATGCAGTACAGTTAACAACTTTCTTAATTTGAGCTCTATACTTCAACTAATGCAACTGAATTCTAATCAGATATGTGGTAGCAAGTTTAGACTTGTTTTCAACTAAAACTACCTGAAGCTATTCACATGTGCTGGTGGTAAATCCCATCTCTCCCATTCTGTCTTTGCCATTATATCCCCTTCTGTCTTTCTTCCTCCCACCTTCCCTCTGTCTTTCTCCCTTCTTTCTTTTCTTCTTCACCCTCTTCCTTAACCTTCCTCTTACTCTCTCTTACTATCTAGTTCTCTCCTTTCTTTTCTCCCTTTCTTCCTTTCTTCCTGCATTAATACTTTTGACAAAAGTCAATAATAACTCAGATTGACATAAAAACAGCCACAAACACATATTGGGTATATCAAATAGTTCATTTTTACAAAATACGAAGAAGGTGGCCAGTATGGTCAAAATATATAACAGGGCGGGCTACAGGATTATCTAAATCTTTACCACTATGTAGACAGTTACTGGATTTATTTGAGTTAGGGAGACATAGATTTTCTGGAAAATTATGTCCCCAACCCTAAGACTCAGAACTGTATATTTATATATATTGGGTTGGAGCTGCTTTTCACATGGGGTAGTTTAGATTTGTGCTATGGTCATCTCTGGGTGTACTCTGATTACAAGGTACTGTAAAAAACTGTACTCTTAGGCATTGATACAGTTTTTCTTTCTCACTTGCAGGTTTGCCAGACTAATACCACCTGGTGAAACTAGACTACTGATTTCCACACTGAGGAACTCATGCTATATAAGTTTTAACATGGATTTATTTTATACAATTTGCATTTTTCCTTTTTATATTTTTCACATCACTGTGCTTTACTCTGGCCTTTTGTTTTTTCTGGAAAGGACACTGTACCTTTTAATGTATTCAAAATCTGCTTCCATATTCAGTAGGAGAAAGATATTGGTCTCAGAATGCAAGACAAAGATTGGCTCTGTCATTTACTAGCTGTATAACTTGAGTTAGTTATTTAACCTCTCCTATGACTTAATTTCCTAATCTATGAAAATAAGAAAAATCATACCAATCTCATATATTTCTATGAGAATTAAAATAGATAATTTATTCTAGGTATTCAGTAAAGTGTCCAATATAGTGAAATAATAAAGATAGCCATGAGTTTGGTCAGTTTTCCATTGCATTAGCTCAGGCTGTGATATACTTTTGTTATGTTGGTCACCCCAACCTTTGTTCCCCCAAAGCTTACGTTGAAATCTGATCCCCAATGTGGCAGTGTTGGGAGGTATTTGGGTCATGGGGATGGATCTTTTATGAACAGATTAATGCCCTCTCTGGGAAGGAAGAGGGTAATGAGTGATTTCTCTCTCAATTAGTTCTCATGAGTGCTGGTTGTTTAAAAGAGCCTGGCACGTCCCCTCTCTCTCTGTCTCTCTCTCTCTCTTGCTTCCTAGGCCATGTGATCTGCTTGTACTGGCTGGCTGCCCTGCGTAGAAGCAGCCA
>NW_007728307.1:117164-120507 GCF_000696425.1 Galeopterus variegatus | reverse complement strand
AAAACTCATTGAAGCTTGAATTGCATCCCCTGAGTTTTATGTATTAGAAACTCAGCCCCCACTGTGACTGTTAAGAGGGTGGGAAATCCTATTATGGTAATTGAAAGGTGGAGCCTTTAAGGTGATTGGATTGTAGGACTGGGCCCTAGTGAATAGATTAAAAATGGTGGTCAGGGCCATGGTTCTGAGGGCTTTAAAAGAAGAGGAGAGTCTGTCTCTCTCTTGCTCTTGCTCTTGATCTGCTCTCTCTGCTTCCATCATCTTGCAATGTGAGATCCCTCGGTCACTGTCACCACCACCAGATGGACTTTGGATTTCCCAATCTCAGAAACTGTAAGCAATAAATTTTGTTTTCTTTATAAATCACCCAGTTGCAGGTGTTTTGTGATAAGCAACATAAACGGACTAATACACTGGATTATCAACTTTTTCTATCCCTTCAAATATCTGAAGATTGCCTTAATTTCTTTCCTGTGTCTTTGTTTCACTAGGCTATCCATCCTCACTTTTATTCCTGTCTTTTTTGACTCTCCTTATCATAGTCTCTCCTATCTGGTTGTCTGATTTCCAATAAGGCAGGTTGAATTATATTCAGAGTTGTATGCAGTACAGTTAACAACTTTCTTAATTTGAGCTCTATACTTCAACTAATGCAACTGAATTCTAATCAGATATGTGGTAGCAAGTTTAGACTTGTTTTCAACTAAAACTACCTGAAGCTATTCACATGTGCTGGTGGTAAATCCCATCTCTCCCATTCTGTCTTTGCCATTATATCCCCTTCTGTCTTTCTTCCTCCCACCTTCCCTCTGTCTTTCTCCCTTCTTTCTTTTCTTCTTCACCCTCTTCCTTAACCTTCCTCTTACTCTCTCTTACTATCTAGTTCTCTCCTTTCTTTTCTCCCTTTCTTCCTTTCTTCCTGCATTAATACTTTTGACAAAAGTCAATAATAACTCAGATTGACATAAAAACAGCCACAAACACATATTGGGTATATCAAATAGTTCATTTTTACAAAATACGAAGAAGGTGGCCAGTATGGTCAAAATATATAACAGGGCGGGCTACAGGATTATCTAAATCTTTACCACTATGTAGACAGTTACTGGATTTATTTGAGTTAGGGAGACATAGATTTTCTGGAAAATTATGTCCCCAACCCTAAGACTCAGAACTGTATATTTATATATATTGGGTTGGAGCTGCTTTTCACATGGGGTAGTTTAGATTTGTGCTATGGTCATCTCTGGGTGTACTCTGATTACAAGGTTCTGTAAAAAACTGTACTCTTAGGCATTGATACAGTTTTTCTTTCTCACTTGCAGGTTTGCCAGACTAATACCACCTGGTGAAACTAGACTACTGATTTCCACACTGAGGAACTCATGCTATATAAGTTTTAACATGGATTTATTTTATACAATTTGCATTTTTCCTTTTTATATTTTTCACATCACTGTGCTTTACTCTGGCCTTTTGTTTTTTCTGGAAAGGACACTGTACCTTTTAATGTATTCAAAATCTGCTTCCATATTCAGTAGGAGAAAGATATTGGTCTCAGAATGCAAGACAAAGATTGGCTCTGTCATTTACTAGCTGTATAACTTGAGTTAGTTATTTAACCTCTCCTATGACTTAATTTCCTAATCTATGAAAATAAGAAAAATCATACCAATCTCATATATTTCTATGAGAATTAAAATAGATAATTTATTCTAGGTATTCAGTAAAGTGTCCAATATAGTGAAATAATAAAGATAGCCATCAGTTTGGTCAGTTTTCCATTGCATTAGCTCAGGCTGTGATATACTTTTGTTATGTTGGTCACCCCAACCTTTGTTCCCCCAAAGCTTACGTTGAAATCTGATCCCCAATGTGGCAGTGTTGGGAGGTATTTGGGTCATGGGGATGGATCTTTTATGAACAGATTAATGCCCTCTCTGGGAAGGAAGAGGGTAATGAGTGATTTCTCTCTCAATTAGTTCTCATGAGTGCTGGTTGTTTAAAAGAGCCTGGCACGTCCCCTCTCTCTCTGTCTCTCTCTCTCTCTTGCTTCCTAGGCCATGTGATCTGCTTGTACTGTCTGGCTGCCCTGCGTAGAAGCAGCCAGATGCAGCTGTCCCAGATGCAGCTGTCCCAGAATGGTGAGACAAATACAATTTATTTCTTTATAAATTATTCAGTTTTAGTTATTCTGTGATAATAACACAAAAATAGGCTAATGCAGACTGCCATAATAAAATATTATAGACTAGGTGGCTTAAACAACAGAGATTTATTTCTTACAGTTCTGGAGGATGGGAAGTTCAAGATTAAGGCGCTAGCCAGCTCAGTTCCTGGTGGGGGGTCTCTCTTCCTGGCTTACAGATCTTCTTCTGGTCTTCTCCCTTCTATCCTCTTTTGTCCTGACCCCAGTGCATGAACATGGAGGGAGAGATCCATCTCTCTCTTTCTCTTCTTATAAGGCCACCAATCTTATTGAATTAGGGGCCCACCCTTTTTACCTTATTTAACCTCAAACACCTCCTAAAAGCTCTGTCTTCGAATAATACTAAATTGGCAGTTTGGGCTTCAAGGTACAAATTTTGGAGAGACATAATTCAGTCCATAACAGCCATCAAATCAGTCCATAAAGCTATTTGAAAAATATAAAAGAGAACAAGAATTTGGTGGTTTATGTGAATTTCATGTGGTTATTCATACATAAATTAGCACTTTTAGATCAACAAATGTGAATTCTCCTATCTTCTCACCATCCACAAATCACTAGTCAATTTATATTGGATATTTTCTTGCAGCATTGATTTTTTGACATTATAAAATGATATTTCATTTCTTTTTATCATTATAATTACTAAAGAGTTATGAATTTTTTTTTATGCTTAGTGTGTGCCAGGACATTATTCTAAGCATTTTTTACATGTAACAATTAACTTTTACAGTTATTATAGTCCTTTCTCATCTTTTCTTAAAAATTTAACCAACATTTCCATGTATCATTTTTGGGTCATTTCTATTATTATGAGGAAACATGGAGGAATAAAAAGTGTTATTAGTTTTGAAGTCAGCCACATATGGGTTACTTAGCTTATTGGATAAATTGGTTTCTTTCTTTTTCCTTTCCTCTCCTCCTGTATTAGTTGGTTTCTGTTTCTTACAAGAAAATACCTGGAACTGGGTGATTTGTAAGAAAGTGAAATTTATTTTTTATTACAGTTTCTGAGGCTGGGAATACCAAAGTCCAGGGAACACATCTGTTGACGTTCTTCCTTGGTGGTGGCTTTACAGCACTGCAGGAATCTCACATGGCAGAAAATGATGGAGCAGAGAGAGAGAGAGAGAG
>NW_007728307.1:115772-116999 GCF_000696425.1 Galeopterus variegatus | reverse complement strand
TGTTTCTTACAAGAAAATACCTGGAACTGGGTGATTTGTAAGAAAGTGAAATTTATTTTTTCATTACAGTTTCTGAGGCTGGGAATACCAAAGTCCAGGGAACACATCTGTTGACGTTCTTCCTTGGTGGTGGCTTTACAGCACTGCAGGAATCTCACATGGCAGAAAATGATGGAGCAGAGAGAGAGAGAGAGACTCTCATGTGTTCTTATTTTAAGGCCCTCAGAAACACATTCTTAACCACCATTATTACTCCATTCACTACAGCATGGTCCTATAATCTAATACCTCTTCAAAGCCCCACTTTTCAATTACCGTGATAGGATTTCCCACTCTCAACAGTTACAGTGGGGATTAAGCTTCAGTGAGGTGGGAGGGAGGCGTATAGTCTACAGTACTTCCTTCTACCCTCCTTTTTTCTTTTCTTTCTTTGTTGGTTTCTTTCCTTAATTTTTGTTTTCTTTCTTGATACTTCTTCCCTCCATTTTTTTCTTTTCTGCTGTTAAATTTTATGAGATGGCTTTGTTTTGGACTAACCTCCTTCACTCGGCCCCTACAGACCAGATCAAATCACAATGGAGTGAGTCACTTGTGCTAAGTGCCAAGAATCAAACTGAACTTTTAAATGAGTCAGTTTTCAAAAACAAAAACAGATTTCAGTCAACCCAAGTCATCATGATAAAGAAGTCCCTTCTGTTTTCACCCTGTAAAGAAAGTAAATTTGAAATGACCAATCCACTTTTTTGTCTTCTGTTTCTGTTTTCTTTAGCCCTTTTCTGCCTATAAAGCAAACATCCTCTGCTCTGCTTGTTGGAAAACTCATTCTAATTTATAGAATGAGGTTCTGCCCAATTCTGGAATCACACATAAAAGTCAGTTAGATCTTTAAATTTGTTGTAATTTTGTCTTTTAATACCCCTTTCCTCCTTTTGTCTGATTTTCTTCTTTTTTCTTCTCTTCTTTGCTTGCCTTTACTATGCATAGGTAGGACAGCTTTACTTCTTATATTTACTATTTTCATTCTGGTAAATAATGTTTCCATCATTCTTAAAACAAAAATAAAATATATGGTGTATATGACATATGTCTGCTATATTGCACATATTTCTCCAAGTTTACTGAGAGCAGTTTAGCTCTTGTACTTACAAATTCCTCCATTACTCCGAATGAAATTTTGGTGAGCAATCAGTATGTGGCAAGTCTTTGGAGCATAGTCTTTCAGACTCT
>NW_007728307.1:106094-114255 GCF_000696425.1 Galeopterus variegatus | reverse complement strand
TCCTAATTATGGGTATTCATTGATAATCAAAAAGCACATAAACATATATTTATAGAATATTTTTACTTGGTCCAAAAAATCTGAATCCATATGCCAGCTTAATTTGCACAATTTAATTGTCCTAAATATTCTCCCTGATATTGCTCTATTTTAATTCCACATAGTTGGATCTCTTCATTATTACAAGTTCAATGTTTTGTAAATCTTCCTTTGTTTATCAAGGTGGTCTTTATATATGGTAAAATGTATTCTTTTTTTGGATGCACAATTCAGTGAATCTTGACAAACTTATACGATGGTATAACCAATACAATCAAAATAAAGAATATTTCTCTTATCTAAAATTGTGTCTTTATTATTCTTTGTAGTCTCTCCTTGCTTCCTACACCCCACCCCCCTACCTCCAGATTCGGGCAACTACTGATACAATTACCACTCCTTTAGATGTTCCTTTCCTAGAATGTCATATAATATTTTTTTCCCTTTTTTATAGAAACTACTCATTAATTAAAGAATGCTTATGATACCAAAAAAAAAAAAAAAAAAGTCTAATGAGACAGCATAGTACTATTTTGCCTGTAGGCATTGTAGGCATTGTGTCTTCCTGACTTCCAACTGCAAAGAACATGTCATTTTTCAGGTCTCTAGGCTTCAATATATTAAAAGAGGGTTCTTTATCTAAGGTACACGTCATTAATAATATTTTATATGACTTGAGTATAGGCAATCTTGAGAAACCCAAAGATATTCTTGAATTAGGAGAAAATCACCTTGACAAATCAAATGGCAGTCAAATGATAATTTTATCTGATGAGATAACCAAAGCATTCTCACCCATACTGTTCTGGAATTGAGGATGAGGCATGTGCACTGCTGAGATAAGAACCTCCTCATCCTTTGCCTATCTTAAAATATGTTCCTTTGCGCAGAGACTGAATTTTTCTTTCTTGCTGCTAGTTTTCTGCTTAAGTTATGTTAAAGATATTTTTCAAAGAGGAGTGTAAAATGACTAAACAGATTGATAATGAGAAGTGATTAAGAATTTCAGTGAGTTTAGGAGAATGGAGTGCATGGTATCCACTCAAGCACAGTGATAATTTTCTAGTGGGAAAAAATAGCACTGGAAATTGCATATGTCGTGATAGTTTGGTGGCAGAACACAAAGGAAATTCTTTGAAACAGCATTTAAAATTCTCTCAGTAGTGTAAACATTATATCTTCCTTGACTGTGGGCAGCAGGGCATACCATATGGAACCTACATATAATATGAGGAAAAACTGCCAAGCAGGAGGAACATGCTCATTCCCCCTCTGTGGCTGCAATTTGGGCTATCAATTCTTAGGCTCTAATCCCATTCTACTCAAGCTGAAGATAGACTTAGAATGAATAAACACATGTGTTGAAGGAATATCCCCCAAAGAATCTGAAAGTTCAAAAGAAATTATGTAACTTCTAATTATTCTGAGAAGGAAAAATAATTGTCTCTACAATTTGTTTTAAATGTGATACTTGGGAAGTTTGAAACAATTGGTATGTGCTAGTTTGCACTGATGGTCTGTCTTAATTCATCTTGTGCTGCTATAACAGAATAACTGAGACTGGGTAATTTATATAAAACAAAGATTTATTTCTTATAGTTCTGGAAGCTGGGAAGTCTAAAGTTGAGGGGCTTTGCATCTTGAGTGGGTCTTCTTGCAGTGTCATCCCGTGGAGGAAGGTAGAAGGTCAAGAGAGTGTGTGCACGCAAGAGTAAGAGAGAGGAGAAGGAACCTTTTTACTCTCTTATCAGGAACCTACTCCTGCTGTGACTAATCCACTCCAATGATAACTACATTAATCTGTTCATGAGGACAGAGTCCTCCTGACCTAATTGCCTCTTAAAGGTCCAACCTCTTGACACTGTTGTATTAGAGATTGTGTCCAACATATAAATTTTGGGGGATGCACTCAAACAATAGCATTCTGCCTCTGGCCCCCAACATTCAAATATTACATACAAAATACATTTGTTTCATCCCAATAGTCCCAGAAGTTTTAACTTGTTCCAGCACCAATTCAAAATTCCAAAAGTCTTATCTAAATCTGGTATGGGTGAGACTCAAGGCACAATTTATCCCGAGGAAAATTCCCTCCATCTGTGAACCTGTTAAATCAAAACAAGTTAACTATTTCCAAAGTGCAAGAGTGGGATAAGCATAAGATAGATGTTCATGTTCCNGGGGGATGCACTCAAACAATAGCATTCTGCCTCTGGCCCCCAACATTCAAATATTACATACAAAATACATTTGTTTCATCCCAATAGTCCCAGAAGTTTTAACTTGTTCCAGCACCAATTCAAAATTCCAAAAGTCTTATCTAAATCTGGTATGGGTGAGACTCAAGGCACAATTTATCCCGAGGAAAATTCCCTCCATCTGTGAACCTGTTAAATCAAAACAAGTTATCTATTTCCAAAGTGCAAGAGTGGGATAAGCATAAGATAGATGTTCATGTTCCAAAAGGGAAAAATAGGAAAGAAGAAAGGAGTAACTTATCCTAGTAAGTTCAAAACCTAAGATTTCAAAAGCATAAGCAATTAAAGCAAAAATAGGCAAGTGGGATTGTATCAAACTGAAAAGCTTTTGGACATCAAAGGAAATTGTCAGCAGAGTGAAGAGACAATGCATAGAATGGGAGAAAATATTTGCAAGCTATACATCTGAAAAGAACTTAATATCAAGACTATATAAGGAACTTAAACAATTAAACAGTGACAAAAATGAAATAACCTAATTGAGAAATGGACAAAGGATCTTAAACATTTCTCAAAAGAAGACATACAAATGGCCAACAGGCATATGAAAAAAATGCTGAACATCACTAATCATCAGGGAAATGCAAATCAAAACAACAATGAGATACCACCTCATCCCAATTAAAATGGCTATTATCAAAAAGACAAAATAAAAGTGTTGGTGAGGATGTGGAGAAAACGGGACACTTGCACACTGTTGGTGGGAGTGTAAACCAGTACAGCCATTATAGAAAACAGTTTGTCAAAAAATTAAAAATAGAACTACCACTTGATCCAGGAATCCCACTACTGGGTGTATACTCAAAGGAAATGAAGTCAGTATGACAAAGAGATATCTGCACTTCCATGTTTACTGTAGCACAATTTACAATGGCCAAGACATGGACTCAACCTAAGTATCCAACAACAGATGAATGGATAAAAAAATGTGGTATATATATATATATATATACAATGGAATACTATTCAGAATTTAAAAAGAATGAAATCTTGTCATTTGTGGCAAAATGAATGGACTTGGAAGTCATTATATCAAGTGAAGTAAGTTAGGCACATAAAGACAAAAACCACATGACTTCACTCAAATGTTGAATCTTAGGGGAAAAAAAATGTTGATATTACAGAGGCAGAGAATAGAACAGTGGTTACCAGAGACTGGGAGGGAAGGGCAGGGAGAGAGATAACAGAGAGAGACTGGCCAACAGGTACAAAATTACAATTAGACAGGATAAATAAGTTTGGTTAACAGTTAAGTTTCATATATTACATAATAGCTAGAAGAGATGCTTTTGAATGTTTTCACCACAAAGAAATGATAAATACATGAGGTGATTGACATATTAACTACCCTGATCTTATTATTATACAACATATATATGTATCAAAATATCAAATTGTACCCCATAAGTGTGTACAATTATAAAGTGTAGGTTAAAATTAAAAGAAAGAAACAAACAAACAAAAAACCTAACAGGGAAAATAATACTGTCTTAAAACTGGAGAATAATCTTTGACTCTATGTTTTACATTCTGGGAACACTGGGGCAAGGGCTGGACCACTAAGACCTCAGGCAGAACAGCCTCCATGGCTTTACTAGACTCAGTTCATCCAGAAGCTCTCACTGGTAGGTGTCTCATGCCTGCAGCTTTCTCTGGATGAAGTTGCACTCTGGAGGACCTACAGTTTTGTGGTCATGGGTGCTGCGCCACTCTCATGGCTTCAGTAGTTCAGTAGTCATTGCCCCAGTGGGGATTTTCTACATTGGTTCTACCCCTTGAACAAGTCTCTGCCTGGTTCCCATACTGTCTGGGACACCTTTTGAAATCTAGGTGAAGGCCATCATAGCCCAACAGCTCTTGATCCAGTGTGCTGGCAGATTTAGTACCATGTGAATGCCATGAAGGTGTACCTTCCAGAGTGGTAGGTTAAGCCACACCTAAACCTACTTTAGCCTTGACTATGGCACTGAGGGATGCTGTCACCTAATATGGGGAGAGTCCCAAGGTGGTTCAGGGCAGTGAAGGCTGAGGTACCATGAACACCTCTCTGGAAACCTTGTCTTCAAGGTTCTAGCTTGCTGTAAATATCTATGAACTGTCTTTGGGGTTATTTTCCCATTGTCCTGATGAATAGAACCTGGCTTTCTTCTCTTTATATTAAATATCTTTTAACTTGGCCACACCATTAGTATTTTCTCCCAAACATGCATTTTTATTCTTTACATGGCCGTACTGAGAGTTGTCCAAATCTTTTTGTCCTACTTCCCTTTAATTACAAATTTTATTTTTAAATCATTTTTCTCTTCTCTCATTTTACCATAAGTAGCCAAAGAAGCCATACAGCACCTTGAACACTTGGCTGCTTAGATATTTCTTCTACTAGATATTCTAGTTCATTGCTCTTAAGTTCTGCTTCCATAAAGTCCTATGGCATGGACACAATTCTGCCAAGTTCTTTACAACTGTATAACAGGAATGAACTTTAGTCCAGTTTCAAATACCTTATTTTTCATTTTCATCTGAAACCTCATCAGGCCTTTACCATCCACACATCTACCAATGTTCTGATCAAGACCACTTAATCCTTGAGAATACTCAGGCCCTCCCTACAACTCATAATCTTCTGAGCCCTCAGCAGAAAAGCCCTTAAAGCTCCAATCATGACAATCCAGGCTTTTCTAGTATGTTCCTCTAAATTCTCACAGACTGTACCAAGTATGCAGTTCCAAAGCTGCTTCAATATCTTCAGGTATTTGTTATAGCAACAATCTCACTTCTTGGTACCAATTTTCTGTCTTTGTCTGTTTTGTGCTGTTATAAAACAATACCAGAGACTAAGTATTTCGTAAAGAATAGATATTTATTTCCTGCAGATTGAAAGGCTGGGAAGCCTTCAACATCTGTTGAAGGCCTTCTTGCTGTATCATCTCATGGTGGAAGGCAGAAGGGCAGAGAGCATACATGTGTGCATGAGAGGAGAGGGTGGGGGAAGGGGGCTGAACTCATTCTTTTACCAAGAAACAACTCTCACAATATCTAATCTGCTCCTGTGATAATGGCATTAATCAATTCATGAGGTCAGATCCCTCAATATCTAATCATCTTTTAAAGGTCCCATTTTTCAACATCATTGCATTGTGTTAGATTACAAACATATGAATTTTGGGTCACGAATATGAACCCTAGCAAAGCCTAATGAGAATCATTAACAAATATAACTTTTAAAATTCCCTAGCCACTGTAAAAGAGCAAGGAACACAGTGAAAACTTTAGATTCACTTAATTTATTGGAAGGAAAAATAAAGCCATTAAAACTTTATGATAATAAAACTATTTAATGAATATTTTATAACCTATAATAGGTAAATTATTTAATTATGAATTTATTAAATCCCAAATTTTAAATCAAAAATACTGTAAATAATTATGTTTACAAAAGATAACTTTTTTTTTTTTCCTTTTTGTCTTTTTTCGTGTCTGGCAACGCATCGCAACCCTCAGTGTCGCGCCCATACCGGACCGGGACCGGCAACGGGATTGCAAACCTCGGTGCTGCGCCTGCACTTCGCTCAGCCAGTGAGCGGGAACCGGTCTGTATGTGGGATCCGAACCCTCGGCGGGAGCGCCGCCGTGCTCCCAAGCGGCGCACTGTAGCAGTGTGCCACCAGGCCGGCCCACAAAAGATAACTTTTAAATAAATTTCAAATAACATGCTTTAAAAGAAGCTAGGTTAGAGTGACTAAACAGAATTTCTGTGGAGATAGAGGAACATATTTTAAAAATCAGTGACTTACTTTCTTATCTGGAGAGTAGTAAAGATTTCAATTTTTCTCCTTTGTGATTAAGGCTCATAAAATACTCGTTTATTTATAAAAATAGTGACAATCTTTGCTGTCTTTTTATTATTATTATTCAAAAAATAACACTGTAAAGAAAACACTGTATTTCCTGCATCATTTTTCAACTTTCTACCCATTTTAGAGAGGAGATTTTTTCTGCTAAAATACCTTAGGTTTCTCATAAATTTATTTTTTACATTTTGTTACTGTTGAAATCTCACCAAAAACATTTTAAATATAAATCATTCATTAAGGTATCTAAAATTCCCAAGGGTGTAATATATTCTTGTCCTACCTGAAGAATTTTACATGCAATGACATATTACAATAGCATCTCCACCTTGTAAAAAATGTCACAATAAGTTCTACAAAAAAAGCACAACAGGAAATTAGTATTGTGACAATGAGAGCAAAGAATACTGCAAAAATTAGAAAATCAAAAAACACTAAAACATTTGTAATTAAAACATTTCCTATTCTACTTCTTTTAATCATAAAAATTGATGACACAAATTTTTCCATGTAAAAGTAAGAAAAATAGTCTTTTCTAAGATCTCCTGATAATTGGAAAATCTTTTATTTTTTGAAAACTCACCACCTTTGAAAATGACTTTATATGCAAACATGTAAAATCTACATTTCAAATTACAAATTGAATTATTTTCTTTCAAAGCAAGAATAAAAAAAAATAGATTAGTCAGTTTGTGGAAAAACACTTGTAGTCCTAAAAGGATTTAGAAAATAAGAATATAAAATGTTCTCTCCACAGCCATTCCCTGTGTTCATGGAAAGACAGTACATTCAAGAAGCAAATCATGTTTTCCTGCCTATGGTACCACATTATGATCCTCCAAAAAAACTCAGCACCCCTTTTCTCATGCTCACATTTATGTAATTAGCTAGTCCTTTAAATTTTTAGCACATTTCAAAAGGAAGTCTAAATATTTAATTCTGATAGTATTTTATTTGATTTTGAAAGACATTTGATGACAGCTTTTCATGTTTCAATTGCAGCTTATCAGTGATGATCTCCATGTAGCTCTCAATAAATTTGTAGAAAATGCAGAAATGGGGACAAAATTAAGGGAAAGAAAAGTCCCCCAAATCTTATAGGATTGATATTCCCTCTTGTGTCCACCAGGGATTATTGAAATGAAAGGCATTTCTTTTCATTATTTTCAAAGTCTTTATTTCCTGTGTGGTTTAAAGAATCAGATGGGAAACATTATCCCATTTGATAATTATGATCAAAAGTAAAGAGGCCAGTTCCACCCCTTCAAATTTAAATTTTCTTTAATAATCAAATTGGCATAATTAAAGTGTGTTCTTCCTGTTAATTATAACATTGAAGTAACAGTAATTGCTCTTAATGAGCAGATCTATAAATACATGGGTGACGTATTTTCATCAGATCATACATCATTTATTTGAACATCTCTGTAGTAGTTATTAGTTGGCCATCCCTGACCTCAGTTGATTTCCTCATGACATGTAGTGTTTTTATAAAAATTTTGGCTTGACTTTGCAATTGCACATATGATACCTACTAGAATATATGGCCATTTTATCAGCTTACAAGTTTACTTCTAAGTAAATGCTCTGTGATAGTTAATATTGTTGTCAACTTGGCTAGGCTATGGTGACAAGCTGGTCATACACTAATCTAGATGCTCTTATAAAGGTATTTTGTGGATATAATTAGCACTTATTTTAAGCAACATTTACTTTAACATTTAATATTTATTTTAAGCTGATTTTAAACAAATGATATTATCTTTGATAATGTGGGTGGGTCTAATGTAATCATTTAAGAGCCTTAAGAGCAACAACTGAGGTTTCCCAGAGAAGAAGGAATTCTGCCTCAAGACTGTAACTTAGAAATGCTGTCTGAGGGGCCGGCCCGGTGGTGCACTGGATAGTGCGCCGCTTGGGAAGCGCGGCGGCGCTCCCGCCCGAGGGTTCGGCTCCCACATACAGACCGGTTCCCGCTCACTGGCTGAGCGAGGCACGGGAGCAACACCGAGG
>NW_007728307.1:96438-105094 GCF_000696425.1 Galeopterus variegatus | reverse complement strand
GGATCCCACGTACAGACCGGTTCCCGCTCACTGGCTGAGCGAGGCACGGGAGCAACGCTGAGGTTTGCAATCCCGTTGCCGGTCCCCGGTCCGGTACGGGGGCAACACTGAGGGTTGTGATCCGTTGCCGGACACGGAAAAAAGACAAAAGACAAAAAAAAAAAAAAAAAAGAAATGCTGTCTGAGTATCCAGGCTACCAACCTGACCTGAGGGACTTTGAACCTCAAACTTCAATGTCAGCTCTTAACTGAGTTTCCACTCTGCTGGCCAGCACCACAAATTTTGTACTTTTCAGCCCTACAATCTCATGAACCAACTTGTGTGCAAGAGAGCTCTAGTATTTCTTTTACTTATAAGGATACCCGTCTTATTGGATAGGGCCCATCCTTATGACCTCATTTAACCTTAATTACCTCCTTAAAAGTCCTGTCTCCAAACACAGCCACACTGGGAGTTAGGGCTTAACATAGAAATTGGTGGGGGCACGCAATTCAATTCATAACATTCTGTCTTCTGCCTCCCTACCCCCCAAAGTGCATGGCCTTCTTGAATGCAAAATTCATTTACTCTCTTCCAACAGTCCCAAAAGTTTTAACACATTTCAACACCATTTCCACGTCCAAAGTCTCCCTTAAATATTATGTAAATTAGAAATGGCTGAGTCTCAGTGTATAATTCATTCTAAGGCAAAATTCTTCTTCAGCTTTGAACCCATGAAATCAGACAAATGATGTGCTTCCAAAATACAATGATGGGACAGACATAGAACAGACATTTCCATTATAAAAGGGGAAAAATCAGAAATAAGAAAGGGGTAAGATGTCCCAAGCAGTTCCAAAACCTAGCAAGGCACATTTCATTAGATCTTTTTTTTTTTTTTTTCCTTTTTGTCTTTTTTTGTGTCCGGCAACGGATCGCAACCCTCAGTGTCGCGCCCGTACCGTACCGGGACCGGCAACGGGATCGCAACCCTCGGCGTTGCTCCCAACCCTCACTCAGCCAGTGAGCGGGAACCGGTCTGTATGTGGGATCCGAACCCTCGGCGGGAGCGCCACCGCACTCCCAAGCAGCGCACTGTAGCAGTGCGCCACCTGGCTGGCCCTTCATTAGATCTTAAGATGAAAGAATAATTCACTTTGCCTGAATGCTCTGCCCTTTGGGTCTACTGGGGCAGCAATACTACCCCCATGGCCCTAGGTGTCAGCCCCACCTTTTTTCACTCTGTACAGAGGTCCTACCCTGTGGCTCTGAGTGTCCTGGCCTTCTGAAACGTAGGAGGTAGCTCTCTCCCTCCGAAACAAAGTTGAAAACTGTTGCTCCTCGTGCATGTGATGGGAGTAGCAGCCTTGGTGATCTCTGAATCATCTTTAGGTCATTTTTCTCTTTTCTTGAAGGAAAATGCACGTTTGAAACAGGATAGTTCTATTACCCTGTCCTGTAGAATCTTAGGAGTCTGACAGCCTTTCGTTATTCCATTCAATTTTTTCTATTTCCTTTATTCCCGGTTATCAGTATAATCCAATATCTGTTCCTGGCTTCAGCTGGGATGGCTGATCAAATCCACAAGTAATCTCTTTATGGAGTTATTTTCCACCCATACCCTTGGTCTTCTCTCTAGAATATGCTTTCCCATTTTTTTCGCTGAGAAATTTTCACATCTTTAAGTTTTGGTTTCTTTTTAACAATTCCTCCAACTTATGTCTCTCTTCTCACATTTTACTATAATCAGTAAGGAAAAACCTGGCCACACCTTAAGCACTTTGCTTAGAAATCTCCTCTGCTAAATATCCAAGGTGGTCAATGAAAAGTCCTACTTTCCACAAAACATAAGAACTTAATTTAGCCACGTTCTTTGCCAGTTTATAACAATATTTCCTTTCTTCCAATTTTCAATAACATATTCCTCAATTCAGTATCAGACTTCACATTTGTTCATACTTCTACCAACATTGTGTTCATGATAATATATGTATTCTCCAAGATGAGAGATGATTTCTCTATAGCTCTCCTCTTCTCTTTCTGAGTTCTCACGAGAATTACCTTTAACCATTATCCATAATTCTACCAACAGTCTTTTCAAGGGAATCTAGACTTTCTTTTTAGCATGCAACTCAAAACTCTTACGCCTCTACCTACCACGCAGTTTCAAAGCCTTTCACAATTTTAAGTATTTAGGTAGTAGAACCCCACTTCATGGTACCAAAATCTGTATTAGTCTGTTTGGACTGCCAGAATGAAATACCACAGAACGCGTGGCTAAAACAACACGAATGTATTTTTTCACAGTTCTGGAGGTTAGAAGTCCAACTTGTCCTTTTTTGCTTTTTTTAGTAACCTTCACTACAGTTCTAAAGCATTGCTTCTTTTATATGTTTATTAAGAAAATTATTTTGATGGATTTTTGTGATATATTTTTCTCATATTTTCATTGTTCGTATGCACTGAAATTTCATCCTATTCCATGAATTTTTCTTATTTACTGGAGTATTTTTGAGTCAGTTTAAGTAGTAGTTTATAAACTTTTATCTTTATCAATTGTGACACTCTTGTGGGTAGAATTTGATAAGGAATGGCAATTCTCTATGGACTGATGCTTTTATGACATAGTTATGATTAGAGAGCATTTCTCTAAGTGTTAGCTTTAACTCCACCTTTTCTTTTCCAGTGTAATAGTCAACGCTCCAGCAGGTCTTCATTCCCTAGTTGAAATGCCTGTTTCTGAGATACCAAGAGTCTACTAAAAAGTATGCTACAAAAACTTCTGCATTTTTGTGAGCTTTGGGCACCACATATGGCTCACCACCAGACAAAGATAGCTATGTGGAGTAAATGTTCAAATCTGTGCCAGAATGTGTTCATTTTATGTGATTGGGAGTTTCAAGGAAAAACTACCATCTGTGTGAAATAAAACACTATTACAGGATTTAATAGGATTACTCATAATGGTTATCTTAATGATCATGCTGAATTGATCTGTTCCAAAATTTATTCAGGATTAAAACATCCTGATAGACTGCTGCTGCGGCTGCTACTGCTATGTTTCCAAATTTTTCTTCTTGTTGCTATTACTTTTTATATGCCAATAGGAACCACATCAGTGACCGAAGAGTACTGTGGGAACCTCAGGGATAGAAGGAGCAGTGAGTAGCAGTGGGAATATCAAGGCTTATGGCAGAGGAAGCAATGAGTGGAAATGAGTGTCTCTACAAAAAGGAAAGATCCAGGAGACTGCAGGATTAGCAGTAGAGATGATAATGCTAGGGAACAGTTGAGGAGAAGGAGCTGGAATTTTGTTCCAAATAAGCTGCACATTCTGAACTCAGTGCTTCATTCATTTCAATTTTTAAAAATATTTAAAAAATAATTTTCAAGTCATTCAGTCATTCATTCAGCATATATTTAATGTTAGTTTATTATATTCCCTGGGTCTGTTGTAGATACTGGAGATATAATGGTAAAAAACAAAATATTCTAAAAATATCTTCCTTTATGGAGTTTGTATTCTGATCTATGAAATTATACGTTATAGAACAAGTATCAGAGTTGTTATGCTTACCAATATGATGCATGTAAATGCTTAGTAAAGTACACACCGTGTAAATATTAATCTCTAAATAAATGTAACTGTTATTTTTGGAGAATGTATAGCATATCAGAGAGCTACAAACTCAAACACAAAACCACCATTAAAATTTACCATTTAATACTTTTTAAAGGTTTTAAAGTCGTGTTAAAATGTACATACAGTAAAATGCATAGCCTTTAAGTGTTTATTAAGATGAGCTTTGACACATGAATAGACAGTGAAACTAACAACCAAATCAGAAAGTAGACCATATTCATCACCAGAGTTTCCTCGTGATCCTTTCTTGGCAAACTCTTCTCTACATAGGCACTCTATGTTTTTATTACTATCCCAAGCTACTGCATGTTTGCACTGAATTTATTGCTAAGATTTTATAGTTTGTATGCTATTACAAATAGTTCTGTGTTTCAATTTAATTTTCCAGTTGTTTGTTCCTATTACAAACAATTTTATATATTGGCCATGTATCTTGTGAATTTTAAGAATTTTTTTAATATTTATTATCTATTTCGTATACATCTCAAGATTTTTCACAAATCCAATCATGTCATATGTGCATCAACAGAAGTTTACTTCTTTCTTTTCAGTCATTACACAATTCCCCACCCCTCTCCACTTATTTTCTTGCTTATTTATTGTCAACTTATTTTCTTGCTTATTTATTGTCACCTTATTTTCAGATAGTACTGACAAGATTTCTAGTACAATGTTAAATAAAGTATTGAGAGGTCACATCCTTGTCTCGTTTGAGATCTTAGGAGGAAAGCTTCAATATTTTGCCATTAAGTATGATGTTATCCATAGGTTTGTCAGCAAAAAAAAAATTGGATAGAGGAAATTTTCATCTGTTCTCATTTTGCTGTGAGTTATTAAAATGACCGGGTATTAAAAATTGTGAATTCTGCATTCATATAAGGTTTTCCTCCTTTATTACATTAGTATTGTGATTTAGATTGTTCTTTAAATGTTAAACCAACCCTACACTCCATGGATAAGGTCCACATTGTCATGATGGATTATACCTTTTCTTATTACTGGATTCAGTGGACTAACATTTTCTTAAGATTTTTAAAAAATTTTTGCTTGCGTTTCACTGAGTTTCTAGATATACAGGTTTATATTTTTCACCAATTTGACAAATTTTAAGCCATAATTACTTTAAATATTTATTCACTGTTATTCAATATAGTACTGGAAGTTCTAGCCAGTGCAATATGGCAAGAGAAAGCAATAAAGTGCATCCAAATTGAAAAAGAGAATGTCCAACTATTCTTATTTGCAGATGACATGATTGTATACATAAAAAACCCTAAAGACTCCACCAAAAAATTACTAGAATAAGTTAATTTAGTATAGTGGCAGAACAGAAAATCAACACACAAAAATCAATAGCCTTCCTATTTGCTAGTAATGAAAGAGCTGAAGATGAAATCAAGAAAGACATCCCATTCAGAGAAAATAAAACATGTAGGAGTAAATTTAACCAGTGAGGTGAAAAAGACCTTTACAATGAAAACTATAAAATATTGGTCAAAATAAAAAAAATGAAAAGAACACAAATAAATGAAATGATATCCCATGTTCCTGTGTTGGAAGAATTAACATCATCAAAATGTACATATCACCCAAAGCAATCTACACATTCAATGCATTCCATATCAAAATACCAATAACATTCTTCACAGAAATAGGAAAAACAATCTTAAAATTTGTATGGAACCACAAAAGACTGTGTATAGCTAAAGCAATCTGGAACAAAAGAGAACAGAATTGAAGGCATCACACTTCCTGACTTTAAAATATACTATAAAGCTATATTAACCAAAACAGTATGGTACTGGCATAAGATAGATAGACCAACGGAACAGAGTAGAGATCCCAGAAGTAAAATCATGCACTACAACAAACTTATTTTCAAGAAAGATTCCAAGAATATACAGTGGGGAAATGGCATCCTCTTCAATAAATGGTGCTGGGAAACTGGATATCCTCATGCAGAGGATTGAAAATAGCCCCCTATTTCTCATAATACTCAAAAATCAACTCAAAAATGGATTAAAGACCTAAATTTAAGATTCAACACTATGAAACTACTAGAGGAAAACACAGGGGAAACACTACTTGAAATGGGAGTGGGCAGTACTTTTTTTAGCAGGACTATTAAGGCAAGGGAACCTAAAGCAGAAATACACAAATGTGACTATATCAAACTAAAAAGCTTCTGCACAGCAAGGGAAACTATCAACAAAGTGAAAAAATAACCTACAGAATGGGAGAAAGTGTTTGTAAACTACACATCAGACAAGAGGCTAATATCCAGAGTATATAAGGGACTAAAACTACTTGGCAAAAAAAAATCCAATTAAAATATGGAAAAAGGACCTGAACAGACATTTCTCAAAAGAAGACATATAAACGGCCAACAAGCAAATGAAAAAAATGTTCAAAATCACTTATCTTCAGGGACTTGCAAATTAAAACCACAATAATATACCATTTCACCCCAGTTAGAACGGTTATTATCAGCAAGATAGAAAAGAAATGCTAGCAAGGATGCAGAGAAAAGGGAACTCTCCCATTGTTGGTTGGAATGTAAACTGATACAGCCATGTGGAAAACAGGATGGAGATTCCTCAGAGAATTAACAATAGATCTACCTTATGAGCCAGCTTTCCCTCTATTGGCTATATACCCAAAATAAATGAAATCAATATATCAAAAAGACACCTGCATTCCCATGTTTCTTGCATCTGTGCTCACAATAGACAAGAGATGGAATCACCCTAAATACCCATCATCAGATGAATGCATAAAAAATAATCATGGTATATATACATAATGAGTACTCATCAGCTATAGAAATAAATTATCTCCTTTCACTTGCAGCATTGTGGATGGAACTGGAAACCATCATGTTAAGTGAAGTAAGTCAGGCACAGAAAGACAAAGATGAGGCACACATGATCTTACTCATATGTGGGATCTAAAAAAAAAAAGTTTTCATACAAATATAGAGTAGAATAATGGTTACCAAAAACCAGAAGAAGAGGTGTGTGGGGAGGAAGAGATGGGGTGGACTAATGGTTACAAAACTGTGCTATCTACCCTAAGTCAATCATTGTACGGTATACGCACGTATTGAAACAATACACTGTACTCCACAAATATGTACAAGTAAATGTTAAAAAAATATACATATGCATACAAACCACAACTGTTCTCATGTGACTATGTATGTGCATGCATGTGCCTGTGTGTTAATTAGTTTAAATTCTAGGAGAGTCAACACACTTACTGGCATTATTCATTATAATAATGACTATTTACATGGAAAACATATTTTCAATACATCTTACCCTTTCTGAAGTAATAAGAACAAGGTATTTGACAGGTATGAAAATGCACAATGTGTTTAAGAGATTCATAAAATTGTGTTTGGACTATGAAAATACTTAAAAATAACCTGAATCATTTTTGAACCAAAGCTGGTCAGTAATGTCTATATACAGATAGTTAACTACAGTTATAAGCAAAATGGAGGCTGGTTGGGCTGAGAGATGATAGCAGGCTTTAGATTCGGGGGGCAGAAGTATTGGCAGGATGCACAGAGTATCATGGGGTAGGTGACATTTAAGTGGAAACCTATTTTTTTTTTTATTTTATGTTTTCTTGTTTGGTTTTTCTTCTCTTCTTTTCCCTTTACTTTCCCTTTCACTTTCCATATGAAATACGTCCTTCATACTTATTTTCCTTAGTCCTCTTTGGTCTTTTTTGCTCTTTTTCTTTTATATATATATTTCTCTCTCTCTTTATCCTTTCTGGAATCCTTCTCTCTTTCTTTCCCCTTTGCTCTACCCCTCCCTTTCAGAAAACTTTACTGAAAGTTTCTGAAAGACATGAAGTATCCACAGATAAACACTGCGTCTTAAGTTTTATATCAGCATATCCAATATTCACATTCCTCATCTGGCAGGGCACTCCTAAAATATATGGTCAAAGCATAAGGTGAAGAATAAGTAAAATGTTCCTTTCACTTGTTTCTTTTTCGTCCTTTTCAACAAACATTTGCCAAATAAATGACTGCCATGTTCCGGTCACTTTTCTGTGGCATTAATATCCCAATGAAGTGTAGAAGACAAAAGAGAAATAAAAAGACAACTACAAATTGAATTTTAAGTATTTAGCAGGAGGACTGAACAGTAATGTGGAATCTAGAAAAAACTCCACAGGTGTAGAAAAAAGAGAGGAAGAGGTAAACGACACCTGTACAGGGCCTCTGTTGGGTTCTTTCTTTTCTTTAGCTCACTTAGTCCTCACGCCTTCATGAAATAATTACTATTATCCTCACTTTAGACATGAGAAAAGAGAGGCTCAAATAGATTACCTTTTCAGGAAGAATTCACATCCATCGAGTGCCAAAGACCATTTCTTTATATTGTGTGTTTTGAAGACAGAATACAAGTTTGTCAGGCGTAGAAGATGAGGATCATTATAACAATAATTACAACAAAAATAATACCTGTAATAATACTATAACAAAGAAGAACAGCATGAATAGGAAGAATGAGAACAATGTTTACTAACACATACAGCACATCCTATATGCCAGTTCCAAGTACTCTAAATACCGTAAATTGTTCCATTCTCCCAACCCTACAATAATCTTATGTAGCTAATATGTAGGATTCAAGGTGGAAAATATTAATTAAATCTAGTTTTTGAAAAAAGCAATGCTAAGAACTTTTTTGATTTTTGTCTTCCTGAAAATTGAAGAATTAATGAACATTCACAACTCAAAAAAAAAAAAATACTAGGAATTATTTAAAAATAACACCTACATAGAATCCAAGGAAAAACTTATATAGTAAGAATCACATTATTCTAGTAATATGTAGTAAGAATCACATTATATATCAAGAATCACATTATTCAATTTAATAAAAATTATATTCTCAATTGATACTTAAAAAAAATTAACTACCTAAAATTAAATCATTGAAGTTTATACTGGATTTTTTCCTACAAATCTTGTAGTTGACCAAGATGGGCTTACTGTTTCCCTCAGCTAG
>NW_007728307.1:93755-96043 GCF_000696425.1 Galeopterus variegatus | reverse complement strand
GATTTTTGTCTTCCTGAAAATTGAAGAATTAATGAACATTCACAACTCAAAAAAAAAAAAATACTAGGAATTATTTAAAAATAACACCTACATAGAATCCAAGGAAAAACTTATATAGTAAGAATCACATTATTCTAGTAATATGTAGTAAGAATCACATTATATATCAAGAATCACATTATTCAATTTAATAAAAATTATATTCTCAATTGATACTTAAAAAAAATTAACTACCTAAAATTAAATCATTGAAGTTTATACTGGATTTTTTCCTACAAATCTTGTAGTTGACCAAGATGGGCTTACTGTTTCCCTCAGCTAGTCTATACTTTAGACAGGCTTCTCCTGCCTCTAGGGCTCTGACCTATATCTCATCCCAGCCCCTAGAGAGCTTAGGTAGCCTAACCACAGAAGACCGTCTCTTCTAATACAGCATTTCTTTTAGAAAACTTGTAAATTTTTTTTTCTGCCCCTTTAAGATGTACATGTTTTTAAGAAGACTCCTGAGAGGTTTCTAACCCAGGAATGTCTTTGTCAATAACCTGGGAGATATCTTTTGGAGATGATCAGTTGCACTGGGTTCAGACTGCATTCTGGTATTTCTACCCTATTGCAATAGCCTACAAGGTTTTCCTTACCTGTTTAACTTTTCCTGGTGAGTTTTTTTTTTTTTTTTGACATAATTATAAACCTCCAAACCCTGAGGACAGTAACATTTTGAAAAGTAAATATCTGTACTCAGTTTAATCTCTAAATTTCAAATTCCCACTATGTACTTTTGCTTTTAAATAGTAGACTGATTATCCCCAAATTTGACCTAATTAACTAATAAGAAGCTATATAAGTACATACTAAACTTGGTAAAAATTGTACATTCACTTTATGCTTTTCTAATAGCTATGTATTCATTTCACAAATGACTTTCAATTTTTCATTTGTACGAACCTCTTTAATCTAAATCTTGCATTAAAATATGACATGACATTTTTGCAATGAGAGCATTACTATCAGTATGCATAAGAACCCTGCATTAATACATTTTTCTGAGATCCTTTCTACAATTGAAGGAAATAAGGCTTAAACGAAGCTAACATTCTGTGCATGTAATTTTAGAATAACTCATATTTTATATCTACCAATAGTGTGCAAAATTAATAGTTTTTCATTATATTACTCTGAATATAGACAGTGTTTAATGGAAGTTGCAAAAATGACATAATTAAAAAATTACATTGTGTTAAAGTTAGATATCATTATCCTGGAAAAAAAAAAAAACATAAAATATAGTGAAGATAATTCTACCTTGTGATTTCCCATTAGTGATACCGCCAAAGCCATAATCTTTTTAATATTATTTAACCAAAGAAATTATTTGCTATTAAGGAAAATACAAGTATAAGGATGTCACAACTTTTGACACAGCTACTTTGTAATATGGTTTTTATACTTAGTTATAGCTACCATAAGGTTAGCAACTTTCAATGTTTTTAACATGCTTAGTTAGCATCAGCATCAGGTTTTAAGACACATGATATTCTTCCTAACCTCATATTTAATTAATTTATCTAACTTAAGCAAATCAATCTACATTCCTCAACATGATTTTCATAGAGTGGTCTATATTTTCTACTCACCTGTGGACAGAAGGTTCCAAGGCAGGCCTAGCCATTAGCAAGCAAGTGAAACAAGACCATAAGGGATCTAACTTTGCTCAAATAAAAACAGGGTAAATTTTTTCTTTACTCTACCTTATCTCCTAGAGTTCTCATTCTCCATTCCACAGTCACTAAAGATGAAGGTGAGAAGGAATTTTAATTATTACTCTGTAAACCAAAGCATCCTCTTAGGTAAAAATTTTGGAACATCGTTTCTAAGCTTATGATCAAAATATTAATTTCCTCACTCAACTGCATTTTATCTTGCTTCTTAGTAAATATACAGATCGCGTTCCTATTATTTTCACAAAAAGAGTGAAAACAGGCTCAACTTTTTCACTTTCCTTTTTTATGCTGTTTTGCTCTTCAATTAGTCACCATGACCTATCAGTTTCAGAATATGCTTTTGAATAAAGGATTTTATATAGAGATAAATACACTCACAATACATATAGTAGTTCCTTCAGTCGTATTCCCTAATCAAATTGTGATGTCTGGATTCACATTAGGGCAAATGTTGACTTGCTGGTATAATGTTCAACAACTCTCCTTAGTGCTTTCTCCAACAAAATGTCTAGAACTGCAGTAAACAAAAGTGTGCATAAGAATCATCTCACAATAAAGACTATGATG
>NW_007728307.1:67328-93716 GCF_000696425.1 Galeopterus variegatus | reverse complement strand
AAAGCATCCTCTTAGGTAAAAATTTTGGAACATCGTTTCTAAGCTTATGATCAAAATATTAATTTCCTCACTCAACTGCATTTTATCTTGCTTCTTAGTAAATATACAGATCGCGTTCCTATTATTTTCACAAAAAGAGTGAAAACAGGCTCAACTTTTTCACTTTCCTTTTTTATGCTGTTTTGCTCTTCAATTAGTCACCATGACCTATCAGTTTCAGAATATGCTTTTGAATAAAGGATTTTATATAGAGATAAATACACTCACAATACATATAGTAGTTCCTTCAGTCGTATTCCCTAATCAAATTGTGATGTCTGGATTCACATTAGGGCAAATGTTGACTTGCTGGTATAATGTTCAACAACTCTCCTTAGTGCTTTCTCCAACAAAATGTCTAGAACTGCAGTAAACAAAAGTGTGCATAAGAATCATCTCACAATAAAGACTATGATGTAGGATGTTAGCCTCTGCTTCCCAATTTTGATAACTTTCCTATCCCAAGATCTACATGATCTGACATTCACTCATAAACTCAGCTTTAGTCCAGGTTCATGAACACTCCAGACATTGGTTCTCAAGAATTTCCTGAGTTATGGCCCAATGGCTCCAACCTGGAATTGGTAAAATTATCTAGAGGCATTCATGAACTATTTTCAATATTTCAAAATATCTAATTTATAATTATCATTTGCCTATAAGGCAGCATTTACCTATAGGCTAATTAAAGTGCCAAATGTCTTTGCATTTGATTGAAATTACATCAGCTCTGTGTACTTCCCCACTACCTCATATTTTACCCTAGAGTAACACACATCTTTTGTTGGTTTTGGGTATTTGGTTGATTACTTTGTCCCTCTTAGGATAATGTTAAACCTGGTTCATTCATTTGATAATTGATAAACAGCAGATTCTAGGTCTTGTGCTAGGCACTGGGGGAAAATAAATATCAGACTATACCTTGCTTTCATTCTGCTTCTAGTCTGATTGAAGAGGGAGGCAAGCCAACAATTATGACACCAAGTGATAAGTATATCATCATAGAGCTATTAAGAAAAGACACCAAATTCAGAATATGCAAAGAGACTGGGAGTAACACATGGTAATATGGCCCTTTATTTCCATTTGGTTTTGAAGGAAAAAGTCTTACACTTATTTACAATCTCAGCTTCACATTCTTATCTTGTTTGTCTCTGTCAATGCCTTTCCAAGTTAATTTACTAGTTTCTTTTGCTGTTAGTGTCCTTCCTCCAGAGGAGCTAAACCAGACAAGAGTCTTCCCTTACTTGAACATGGTCTCCTTTTGTACTTGTTCAAAAGTATGTTCTACTGATGTGATATCAGTCATTTTTATTGGCTACCAAGACAGAATTCTTTTAGAGATTATTTCCTGCTCCAAGTTTAGTCCCTAAATTTTGGAGCTGCTGGCCACCATAGGAGTTAATGTCCAGATGTCCTTTCAGAGCTTTGATCTTCTCAGAACAGAATTAAATCTTACCCTGCCTCCTAACATTTAAATCAAAGAAAGACACTAACTGCCTCTCTAAATTCAAAGATTATAATCCTAAAATCCTTGTTCCTTTATGGCTAGTGTAGAGGTAAGAAAAATAGAAGGAAGAATAGCCATCAAATTTGCATATCCCTGGGCCGGCCCGGTGGCACACTGCTACAGTGCGCCGCTTGGGAGCGCAGAGGCGCTCCCGCCGAGGGTTCGGATCCCACATACAGACCGGTTCCCGCTCACTGGCTGAGCGAGGTGCGGGCGCGACAGGGTTGCGATCCCGTTGCCGGTCCCGATCCGGTATGGGTGCGACACTGAGGGTTGCGATCCATTGCCGGACATGAAAAAAAAAAAAAAAAGTTTAAAAATTTGCATATCCCCTAAACTACCCTTTTCATATTAGTATTTCAGGTTTTCCTCTAAGCAAATAGCACCAACTACTTATGAAACAACCCTACTAACATTGTAATCTTCTCCACCTAAAGATAGTGGGTATTGTATTGAACTTCTTATAAAATACTTTTCTCATCACAGGTTTTGAATACAAAGGATGAATATCTGTGACCAAAACAAAACCATTTAAAAGTAAGTGTAGCATTTCTCCAACAAGAAGTATGGCTGTGACAATATTATGCCAGAATTGAAAATTTAAAAAATGGAAACAGCAGAAATCTTAATCTTAGCTATTGAACTGGTAATTGTTTTTATTTATTGGATTGTACTTTCACCACTTTACTGATATTTTAATATCATTCTTATTGCAGATGGCTTTATAAAAGCTTTTAATAGTTAACGTATAAGAAAAAAAGAAAAACAAAGGTAACAGAAAGCACTTACTTCCTGTTAGTGACATTATTGTTGTTGTAAATTGCAGAAAAAGTTACTTTCATGGACTGTGTCTTTAAAAGTAAGATTAAATAGTGTGTTTTGTGGATTCAGCTTGACATATCTCCCCATGGAATTTAAGGTGTGACATCTCCTTTACCAGTTCAATAGCTAAACTCCTGGAACAGTAGTTTTGTGTGCTGAAGGATAAGAGAATTTGTAGCTGGAGGATATGGTCCTAATTTACTCGTAATTTCCTGATAACTTTGCTTTTCTGGTTTTTGGCATCAGTGATCTAAATTGACAGATCAGCTGGGGACAGAACCATGCACTCGTGAAGTTCTTTCCAAAAGTGAGTCTGAGACCTAATGCTGTTTCCCAAGAACTGCTGCTGCCCTTTCTATTTGAGGCCACCCCTACTGAGAATCACTGAGATAGATTGGTCAGTTCACAGAGATGAGGCAAAATGATTGCAAATCTGTAAAGTTGTGATGGCACCATATAGTAAGTCAAAGAAATAAGTACCTATTTGGCATTTAATAAAATAATTTAAAACTTCACAATGAATAGAAATAGCATATAATATAAACTGTGTTCTTTCACTGTTACATGTAATAGTAATTTTATTATTCTCCAAACTTAAAATTAATAGCTGTCAGAAAAGCTTATTGTTAATGGCTGTTCAATAAAAATTAATTGAAATAAACCAGTTTATCAATCTGAAAATTCACTGGGATTCTAGCCATTTTTATTCAAAAATGATATGCACTGATATTTATATATTTTATACACATGTTGGATTGTTAGGCATTTGCTAATAAGGGCTTTTGCCTATCCAAACCAATGGTAAAAGTTAAGAGTGTAGACCCATAGAAGCAGCTTGAAATGCACATAAGGTTATGTAAATACAGAGAAGGAAAAAATTTAGAACAATTCCCAGTTTTCTTTACCTCTATGTGACTACCAAAAATAAAATCTTCATCATCCCTTTACTTTACTGTAATTATTCCTCCTACTTTTTTTATGTGCCCACATAATTCATTTCCCATCTGAGGGTGTGAGTGATCTTTGTAGACATTAAGCACCTCATGTTGTATCACTTCCTAAGTTTCCATTGCATTTCATATGATTTCGCACTCTTCTATGGACTTCCATGCTCTATGCCATATTTTCTTGGGCCCAACTCTGATCTCAACTTCAATTACTCCCTATATTCCAAATATACTGATTTTCTCTCTATCTGTAATTCCCAAGATTATTCTTATTTGTATGTCCTTGAAACTATTGTATCTTCTGTACAGACCCTTTTTCTTCTGGATTATGTGTCATGCTCTTTTCAGATCCAGTTTTCAGAGATATCTTCCCCTAGTGACACTCATGTAGGTCACCTGTGCTAACCAGTCTCTAAAATGTTATCCAGTTTTATTTTCTTCAGAATATTTCAGAAATAACTGACTTATAATTATTGCCTCTCTTCCATTCCCTACCCTCACCTTTTAAAGTTTTATGAGGAGAGTGACTTTGCCTGTCTTTTTCTTAGTCTGGGCTGTTGTAACAAAATATCATAGACCAGGTGGCCTAAACAACAAACATTTATTTCTCAGAGTTCTGAAGGCTGAGAAGTCAAAGGTCAAGATGCTACCTGATTTGGGCTGGTAAATCCTTCTTCATGGTATTCAGATGGCTGCCTTCTTCTTGTGTTCTCAAATGGTGGAGAGAGAGATCATCTTTCTCGTGTCTCTTCTTATAAGTGCATTAATCTCATTCATACTTATTTCAACCTCATGACCTCAGTACCTCCTGAAGTCCCCACTTCCAAATATTATCACTTGAGAATTATGACTTCAACATATGAATTTTGGAGAACACAAACATTTAGTCCATAGCAGTCTTTTTCACTGCTTCATTCCCAATGTCCAGAACAATACTTGAAAATAACATATACAGAATGACTATTTGCTGAATGGTAAATGTAAGTTACTTTCATTTGGAATCAATGCTCTAATTCTAAAGTTAGGTCAAATTGCATCATATCAGTTTCTTGTAGATCCTATGTTCAGTTTCTTTGACCTTCAAAGGATTTCATAACTTACCTCTATTTCTCAATTCTTGAAGAACCTCACACTAGATTTTGAGTTATGGAGCAGGGATTCTTTTCTGTGAAAATGTTATGACTTATAAAATCCCTCTACAATGTTTTCTGGAACAAGTTAGGGCACAAATATATATCAAATTAGAAGTAGTCCATAGACACATGGATGCCACCCCTGTCATCTCTATTCCCACAAGCCATGCATTTTATATATGTAAGTCTGTGTGACTAAATTTCCAGGTTTCTTGTTTTAATCAATTTCTGGCACCTTTTTCTGGTTGTATCATTAAAAAGCAAGATCCTTCAACAACAAATACAGTATCTTTCATTCTCCATCATGTTTAACAGTGTTAAAATAAATTAAATTTGTTCAGAAACTGTCACATGTGGTAAATTAAAACCTAACTTAGTATGTAAATAAACTACAACCTAAGAGAACATTTTTCTAACATGTAGCTAAATCTCAACCAATCACAGCAGCCAAGCTTCAGCCAATCACAGACTGACAACTGATCAGACTATGTGCACATCAGGCAAATACTGAGTGGTAAGCTATCAAGCTTTTCTGAATGTTGCTTCTTTCTTCTGTCTATAAAAACCGCCTGCCTATGTTGCAGGGTGGAGTTTTCTAAACGTCTTCTGCTTCTGAGGGCTGATTGATTCATGAATTATGTAATAAGTAAATTCAAATAAATTCTGCTAAGTTTAATTTGTCTAAAGTTTTTTTTTTTTAATGCTTTGGTATCAGAAATGGGATAAGAAAGGAACAACCACAATAATATGTTGAACTTTCAGAAGGAGAGAACAGATTTATGGTCACTAGAGGTGGGAAAGGGGAAGAGTGGGAGAGGTTAGGAAGATATTGGGTAATGGACACAAAGAATAATTATGATTTCCAATGATGAACATGCTATAATGCTGATTTGATCATCATATATTGTACACAAATATTGATAGTCAACTCTGTACTCCATAAATATGTACAACCAATTGTGTTTCAAGAGTAAAATATTAAGAAAAAGAAAAAGAAGTGGGATATGAAGTAAACTTCCAGTGACCCCCAGAAGGAACAAGTGACCAAGCAAAGGTATTGGTCAGTCCCAATGTGGATAAGTTTTTTCTTGGATTTGAGCTCCATGAATTTGTACTTTGAGCTCTCCAACTTTATTTGAACAGTTTTTACTGAACTGGTTGCACAATCATATTAAATCTAATATTAACTTGATTGGATCTAGTTAGAGGTTTCAGGTAAGTACCATTTGAAAATTAGTTCCTCCAAATCTAAGGAGCTCAGAACTACAGGAGTCTGGGATCCTACTTTCTGAGACACTGTCTAACTTTATGTACAAAAGTTACAGAACAAGAACCTGCTTCTTTTTGGAAAAATGGGTTAACCATAATAAGGACAACTTAGAATTACAGTGGCCACAGTGGGGTAGTTTTACCCTAGATAAAATTGTTCACTTGTGAGGTGCATTGGGAAAAAAAAGAATCTAAAATGCCACAAAAGCAATGAGATGCATTCTTTAATTGGGACCCAGAGGCTTCTAAAAGATTAAATGAATCAAAGATTGTCTTTTTAAATGGTTCCTTACAGAATTCAAATACAAAATCTTAAATGTTTTTTTCCACTAATATTTTAAAAAGCTTTAGCCATCTGTGTAGGAAATCTTGTTCCACTAGCCAAAAAAACAATTTGAATTCAAATATTCTTTAACAAATTGGTGAGTTTTATATTATTGTACCTGGCATATGGCTAACATTTTTAAATGAAAGTCAGAAGATCTGTTTTTGCTGACATGTTTATGTATGTCAGTACATATGTGTCATATTTTTCTATCTCTGTGTGTCAACAAATTAAATTGTAAAAGAGCTCTATTTAATTGGCTTTAAGAAAAATAAATACTTATATAAAATAAGTATTCTCTCAGAAAAATAAGAACTAACCTAAATGTTTTTCCAGTTCATTTGACTTGGGCAATCTTTGGTTAAAAAAAAAAAAAAAAGACTACTGTTGGTTTTATTAAAACAGGTATAGCTTCAGAGTTGTCAGCATTACATATAACACTGGTACACAACTTTTCCACCTAGGTTTACTGGTAAAATAGGCTTATGTTGTGTTACAAAATTTGCCAGAAATAAAAATAATTTAAGATGATGACTAGCTGTTCAATGTTTCATCTTCACAAGCACTATTATTGTTAACAGCAAGTGAGTTAAATAGATGTAACTAAGATCAAATTCCCATGTGAAAGATGTCCTTCTCATACCAAAATGTTTTAAAATGCTTTTCATCAAGAATGGAAAGTTGAGGCTGAGGAAAATCTTTACAAACAACGATTTCATTCTTAGGCATAGGAAAAACAAACAAACAAACAAACAAAAAACAACCCTAAGAGAATAGGGATAAAATTCTGCCTCTTTGTTTTTTTTTGTTTGTTTGTTTCAGAGAGACTAAAGACATCTGGGACTATTAGTAAACTCGTTCTATGCCATGCTAACAAATTGTACTGTAATAAAAAAAAATATATGCTTACAGAAATTACAAGTCATAGACTTGCCAACCTACAGATTGCTGGTATGACAAAGAGTTTATAACTGCTTGCTTATTAGTGTTCACTAGAAATTAAGGTCACTGCGGGTTAAGAATTCTAATTAATATATGTAACTGAAATTGTTAGAAATAATAAGAGAAACAACTCTATACACAAGTATATAAGGAAGGAGAGATGTACTTTCGGTAAGAAAAATCTATACGGTTTGAGGGGGTTTTTTGTTGTTGTTCAGTGAAAAATAGAATAAGTCTGTCCTAAAGTAGAATGACTGGTTGTTTCAAAATAAGAAAGAGGAAAAGTACAGAATAAATAACTGAACGGTTATATAAAGTTTGTAGAAATTTTGTGGAAGATGAATCTTATGAAAAAAAATTTAGATGTAATCAAGGTGGCTAAAATTAGAAGGGGACTATTTATAAATTTTTCTTAAAATTGAGCACCAATATCAACAGTATACTGGTGCAAAACTAGAATTTTATCCTATCTGTTAAAACAACAGGTTTTCTTGGAGTATTGGTCTACTTTTAATAATAAATTGTGAAAGATTTCCTTTACCGTTTAGATAATTGGCCTAGTAAACAAAGATTGCATATTCTAACAAGATGATTTCCTGTGTTTCATTGTTTCATGTTGTCTTTTTTGAGTTTTTGATCACTTAAGGAAAATGAGTCCTTGTTATTAAAAAAAATATCTGTTTTCTTGCATATTCTAACAAGATGATTTCCTGTGTTTCATTGTTTCATGTTGTCTTTTTTGAGTTTGTGATCACTTAAGGAAAATGAGTCCTTGTTATTAAAAAAAATATCTGTTTTCCTGCAATTATGTAACTTTCTATATTAGCCTTTGAAGTATTTTACTTATCACTCTGGTTAAATAAAAGGCTATTATTTCACAGTGACCTCTGATCCTATTTGGATTAGTGTTTTTGACAAACTTCACAAAATTAAATCCTAAGTCTTTTTCTTGATTTCAAATAAACTTTGGGATTTTTTTTCTCTCTCCTTCTGAAAAAGGAAAATATGAGGGTGGAAATGCATGTCTTCTGTTTAAGACAGAATCAGCTCTAAATGAAGAAAAAACTATAATGCAGATCACCTAAAACTGAAAATGTTTTTAAAAATTGTGTGTTGCTTTAAATCTGTCCCTTTGTGCAAGTAATAAAACTAAATCTACAAACTTTTAAACTAAACAGTGAGCTTTAGTTAACTGAAAATCAAATTGAAATAAAGCTCTCAGGTAAGACTAAATTTAATTATATTCTGTTCTTCATGAAAAGTGACAGATTTTTTTATTTTCCTGACATTGAATGAAATAAGAAAAAAAAAAGGTCTATTATTGTCACATTGTTTTATTGAAGTCTTTCTATACATCTAAATTATACCTTTATATTTGTAAGGAAGTCAAAGTTTGAATATCGAAGTTTGAGTTAATTGTGGAGCACCATTAAAACACTCAGCTAAGTGGAAGATGAATTATACTTCATTTTAATCTCTTCAGAAATGATCAAACTCATATGAACTTTTAAGGTTTTGAAACTTTATTATCATTGTTATTTCTTTATCACCTCCTAATTGTTTATTTGTTTTCTAAAATCTATACATATCACAGGGAGATTTGCATTTTTAATCTCACAATTTTTATTTGTACTTTGTGTAGAAATTAACATCAAGCTAAAATAAAAGTACTTCTACAATTTCTAATTCTAAATATAGCATGCAATTCTAAATCTAAAGTTACTATGCAGGTCTGTAGGAACTTAATAAATACTCAATTAAATTTTGGTGGGGGGTAAGCAAAAAAAAGTTACTTGCACATAATAATGGATCTATCAAATTTATAGTATACAATATTTTATCCATGGCTACTAGAGACATAATAATGTTATGCAAAGTTGATAGAAAGGAAAGAAATATATGCAATGTGATCTATTAAGTGGTATTACAGGATTGACTTGGGGGTTTGTACGAGGAAGTCTTCCTGAAATTTAAATTGAGGTCTAAAGAAGGATTACAAGTTACATACTTCTCCTATCAGAACAACAGAATTTGCAAAGGCCTCAGATGCAAGGTTTATATGAAAAGTAAGAAAAAAAAATCAGTATGGCTGGAATACAGGTTTATATGAAAAGTAAGAAAAAAATCAGTATGGTATGAATACAGGCTCCTGGGAAATCTGTATTTACTGGTAGAGAAATCAGTATCAACAATTTGCTCATTTCCCTTTCTTCCTAGCACCTGAAAATAATTAAATTTTGGTAAAAGTTATATCTTTATCTTCTTAAACTTCCAACATCATCTTTCCCTCTTAGTCTCGCCTATACCTTGTTCCTTGTTTCACTGAGAAAATAGGAGAAATCAGATAAGAATTTTTAGATTATTGCCCTATACCTCAACTGAAGGTAAATCAACTAACCTACCTTCATATTCAACTGTATAATCTGTCTTTCTTCCTGCTAAAGTGGATTTGGTCCTAAGGGCAACTCCTCCACTGAATGGTTTGGATTTCCTCCTCTTACACATACAGCCAGACATCTATTCTGCAGCTGGCTCCTGCCTTACTATTGGAGGTTTATTTTTCTCCTCTCTTTTATAACGTCCACATCAGAATACAGATATTTTGCAGTGCCTCCCATCTCAAAAAAAAACAAATCTTCTGACTCGACAACCCATTCAACTAGTGATGTTTCTCCGCTCTCATTTATGCTGAGATGCTGCTGTGATGCCCCTGAATACACTTCCCCCCAGGAACAAATCCCTCTCACAGCTTAGACAGTGTCTATTTCATATTTTAATGAACACTAATAGTGGCCCTGGATAGATAATATCACATCTTGGTTATAATCACCGCTGCCACACTCTTCTAAAGGATAATGTGTGCTTCCAATGGTTCAGAGAGAATTTCATAAATGCTTCTGCTTTATAATAGCACCTATCCATTTGGACACAGGCACAAGTCTGTAAAAGATAAAATAGTTGATATTCCAGGTGACTTGGCCCCCATGTAAGTGAATTCTTGATAGGTCCACTATGTCAGTTCTACTATTATATATCAGATTTTGGTATTTTAACACATGTATAAACGATTTTCAAATTTAGTTCCTTGCTAAATATAGCTATAATCATATTATATTATCCTGATTTCCTTTAGTTAACATTACATCATTAATATCTTTCATGAGTCTACAGTTCAATGTAATGCTCATAACTGTACTAGTTCAGTATATGTATTTGAGAGGATTCAGTGAAAAAAATAGGGGTACCTGACACCAGGGATTTTCTTTCCTGATGTGGAAACATCATTTTGTGTGTACGCTAGAAAAAGAGAGTACTACAATAAATATTTTAGTGTTACTCTTCCAAATGGAATTAAACCATGTAGTAGTACAGTTAGAAACATGAACCAGACTCTATTTCATCTTAGTATTAGGCTAGAACTTCACATTCCATGAATCGTGACCCATTAATACTTCTTGTGTGCCTCTCTCTTCAAGTACAGCAACATATTATCTCAGTAGATCTTTCCATGGCCTTTTTGTACAGCTGCTCACTTCAACAAACATTTATTAAACTACACTCTGCATCAAGCACTGTATTAGATGTTAGGAGCACAAAGGATTAATAAGACTTGCTTCCTGTTCTGAGCCACATAACTCCAGTTTTCTTTGGAAAGTGCACATCCACATCCATCACTTCTATCTATTGACTTTCCCGTGGACAAAGAAAAAGAAATCTAATAGAAGAGGAGAATAAAACTAAAGGGAATCAATTAAATATACCTCAGAGAAGATCATGTGAATAGAAACAACGCAAGATCAACAAAGATCAGCAACCCTAAAATTTTAGCTGAGTTCAGTCACTTTCTATCTATGAACAATTTAATTTAAGGTGCTTTTTTTACATCTATTTTACAACCAAATCTAAAATGCACACAATGTATGCCTTTTGTAGAACTATTTGTTTAAACCAATGGAATAGCTATATTTGGCCTGAACCAAGAAAAATCCTTTATATATACAGAGAATTTCTGGAGCTTTCAATTAATCAGAGGAACCATTTAAATTCTGCTTGGGGTGGGGGAGGCAGAGGAACTAAGAAATCTCACATTTACAGGATTTGTCTGCACTCTAATACAGTGAACACTGTTTTATTCCATACTTTTTTTTTTTTTTTAAATGTAACAGAAGGAATAAAGATTTGCATTTTGAAACAGATTTCTGGTGCAATAAATCCTAATGTTTTTCTTTATATATGTAAGAAACCAATTTAAAATTTAAAAAAAATAAAAAGTAAAATAAAATAAAATAAAATAAAAAACACGGAGTCAGCAAAGAACAGTCAGGTGTACGACCTTACAATACTTATATATTCACCACAGCTAGAAGAATTAAGTCTTGTTAAGATCAGCAAAGTCAAACTAAACAAACAGCCTGTCAACTGACTAACTCCTCAGGGAACCAATCTCCACTAGCTAGTGAATGTTATCAGGGATTATCAAAGCCATTGTCAGGAAAATGTGAACTTGTGGCTTCTTTTGTCAGGAGGGATCATGAAATGTATGCAGATTTGAAGTGAGAAAATAATTAGCTTGATATTCTTTTCCTGATTTTTGCTTTATATAGTATAACTGGTACTACCTATAAATTAATGAGCAACTTGAATATTAATGACCATAGAAATTCAAATAAATTGGAAAACAAATAAAGTTATAAATAATTAATAATTAATAGTATAATATTTGTTCCCTCTCATGTAATGATATAGGAACACTTGTTCAAAAAATACAATAATGTAAATAAATTTAGAAATACATATTTTTAAAAACATAAATTGCAAGAAAGATGCTTAGAAACATACTATTTATATCAATACAATAAACAACATTTTAATCTGATACTTTTCTGTGTTCTTGGGGAAAGTAGTTCAGTTATAGAAATCAGAAACTATGGTTCTGTATTTAATATACTGGGAGAATATGGGAAGTATTAAGATATTTATGTGGACAAAAATACATGTGATTTCAAATTATGCTGAAATTCTAATTGAGAACTTGAGAAAAAGAATGGAGAATATTGTGTGTGCATGTGTGTGGTATTTGTTCCGATTCTTAATTTACACTGGTTATATTTCAACTTAAAACATCAAATATTTATTTATTTCGGTATGAGCCATACCCTGTGTTAGGTCAGAAGTAATGTAATAATGACTATTGCGTAGTTTCTTGCCTATAAGTAGCTTGCAATCCAGTAATGGTATAAGGAAGCACATAATTACACACAAGTGAGTATCATGAAAGAGATTTTTAGAAAGAGTTAAGGGTTTTCAGGGCAGAATGGAATAGACATGTCAGAAACAGGAAAGTGATGAAGGAGAATTTGGTTTATATAGTAGGAAAAAGTATTTTACTTTACTTACATAAGCAAAATATTTATAAGAAAATTATAATATATAGCAAAGCATAGTATTGAAAAAGCTCAATGTGGACATATAGATGTTCTTTCAATATGAGTAACACAAAATAATGTCCATATTGAAGGGAGGAGAGAATGCTTTTGCTCATCCACCACCATCTCTGCCTACCTGTGCTCTTGTAAAATTCCCATGGGAAGAGATGATGTTAGTCTGATTGACCAGAATAAAAAAAAAAAAAAATTGTAACTGATCCCCATTAGGATGAAAGCTATCCATGAGGGCAGGGACTTTGTATGTTTTATTTACTGATATGTCCCTACATCTTAAAAGTGTCTGGTATATAATAGGCACTTTATAAATGTGTGTTAAATGTATAAAAAAGCATTAAAAATAGTGCTTATTATGTGTGACTAGGTGGTTGTTTTTATCTATCATACTGTGTGCTTTTTGAAGGTAGGAATTATCTCAATTAAATTTCTAAACACATAAATGTACTGGGCAATGTTTAATGCCTTGGAATGAACAGATGTCAGAAAAAAAATATTAATAAAGAGCCCTACAATCTACATGAAAAGGGCAAATGTCTTGGCATTTCAAATAAAATAAATTTAAGTAAACAAGCTATCAACCATTTAAAGGAAGTCACATAGGTTTTGACCTTTTCAATTGCATTTATTCTTTAACCCAAAGGCATTATTAGCTTAAATCATAATGCTTGTGTAAATGAATTTCAGTTCAACTAGTCATCTTTGGTAGAAAATGAAATGTGTCCAGTGTAAGTTGATCTAATTATGTAGCAGAAAATCAGAATTTGTCACAAAGGAGGAGCTGATGATACCAAACATATTGTTTGTTATTCTGATCAGGAAGAGGAACTGAAAACTCAACAATAAACTGTGCTTTCATGTGTTTAGATGGGAACACACCAAAAGAAAAAAAAATCTGAGCAACACAAAAGGAATTTTGCTTCTTCCATTTACAGGATGAAGCACAGGATTTTAAATAATTTCTTTCTCCAGATTTGTAGCAAAGATGTATCTGGAAATTTGACCTTTAACAGATGACTACCTACTTCAAACACTCCCCCTTTTTCACTTTCTTCCTAATTTATGTGCCAAATGGGAAAAGTAATTTCCATCACATTATGAACAGGTCTTCCCCTCCCTTACTGCATTTTCTCAGGGTCAACACAATCATGAGCAGTAATGGATGTCTACTATACTAGTGGTGGTGAAATAAAACCATACCTAAAAATTTATGCCTGAAGTTTTAATATCATTGATGGTTCTGATAATCAGATATAGTGTGTTAGAAATCTGTGGAGATTATAAATCAGAATTATCCCACTAATAGAAGCTTTCTAAAACATTCCCTTTAGCAAATTATTTGCTTAAGAAGTGGCAGATATGATATTTTTCATATATTTGAAAGATAATGTTTCTGGCACAAAGCAATTTTTAAGCTAAAAATGATAGTTTATCCTTAGGCAAGATCCATTAAAAAATACTTTGATGCTTTTTGTGAATTTTCATATAATTGGGTATAGCAAAATTCCTGCTTTATTATATACGTGTACCTAACCAGTGGGTTATGTTCTGCTTTTTTAATCATTTGCCTGTTTAACTACCTGTGTAACGTTTAGAAGGAAATTGGGTTATTGTGAGGTTATAGTGTTTAATTAGCCAAAGAAGAATCTAATTCTGAAAATAAATATGTACAACAATCATCATAATCTAAATTATAAGAAACAATCTCTTTATGTCACTAAAACTGAAAAACCTCAAAACCTATGTATTTGACTTCTTCTGAACATGTAATAAGTGATTTAAAGGGTATTTGTATCTCTTTCATTTGAAAATCTATTACATTTTCCCAGCTCATATAGACTGTAGAATTCTAATTTTCATTTTGGTAACAATACAATAGTACTATTTTGCATTCATATAGGAATGTATAGTTGACGATGAGATGTAATAAGTGATTTAAAGGGTATTTGTATCTCTTTCATTTGAAAATCTATTACATTTTCCTAGCTCATATAGACTGTAGAATTCTAATTTTCATTTTGGTAACAATACAATAGTACTATTTTGCATTCATATAGGAATGTATAGTTGACAATGAAAGTACTATTTTGCATTCATATAGGAATGTATAGTTGACGATGAGCACGCACACTAATTGTAGTATTTAATACCAAACAATGATCCTCTATCAAAGGCAAATGTTATTTGAAATTAGGAAATTGAAGCTTAAAAAGATTAAGTGAATTGTTAAAGTTTGCCAGTTTCAGCAAGATGACTCCCCTTCTCTAATTATTCCTCTACATGGAACATTTTTTAATAAAAATTCTACATGTTTACAAATTAATATTCTCTCATTACCTACTCTTTTTCCAGTAACTGTCTATGACAAATTTCACAAAGGGGTTCAAAACTTTCTTCCCAAATAAACATAAAATATACCACTTAGTACTTCAAAGATGGTCAGATTTGAAAGGAAAAGCAGTATAGCAGAGTACTTGGGCCCATAGGATCTGAGGCCAGTGTGGCTTGGTTTCAACCCTGACTCCTCCGATCATCTGTTCTTAGATCTTTTTATTCTCTCTATATATACATGAACATAGGGGAAAATTACACCTGCCTCAGAGGGATATGCCACAGATAAGGGAAGTAAAACATGTACAAAGTTTAGAAGACAGCCTAAAAAACCATAAGGGCTGAACCTGATACTATTGCCTACTTGCTATTTTAATCCAGTGAAAAGAAATGCCAAATGTAAAATGAGTGTGTAAATATTTACGTGCATCAGGGAGAAAAACAAAATAACTGGCAGCTGGATAAGAGGAGAAAATGCATTTCACAAGTGAAAAGATGAGGATTTGTTTTGGAAAGTCACTATTCTCTGATATAGAACATCTATGACTGGATCCTGTAGAATGCTGTTGGGTATTATGCAGAGAGAAAAACACTCCCTGATCCCATACAACAATCAGAACATGGCATTACCTGTAACATTAAATGTTAAACGATGGGTAAAGTTTTAATAAACTGTAGAAGAGACAACTATAATCTGCCAGCAGTGGAGTAAAGGACGCAATGATATAGATTGTGGCTGAGGTCTCTAGGTTATTCTGCTTTACACTTTTAGATCTAGATTGACTGTTGAACTACATGTGGTGTGATCTCAGGAATTTTGCATGTCTAATGTCCGTGCTGCTCAATGTGAATTAAACATATTTTAGATTTTTTTTTAAAGTGGTGTATTTCAGGAATTTTGCATGTCTAATGTCCGTGCTGCTCAATGTGAATTAAACATATTTTAGATTTTTTTTTTAAAGTGGTGTATTTCAGGATTTTTTTTTTTTCCATAAGCAGATTATACACAAGTTTGTTTTCAGAGAGCTAAGTTTGCATGATAAAATTGCAGTGCCTACCCAGTAAGCAACTAAGAATCTGGAAGCAAGCCAAGTAACAAAACATTAAAAAAAAAAACAAAAAAACAATATTGTGGGCTGGCAGATACTTTGATGTTAATGGTACATTAGATTATTCTTCAGAACTTGATTACAAGAACTCCAAAGGTGCAGCCTTTGATAGGTGACAGTCTTGCTATGTTTCAAGGAGTGGAACCTTTAATCTTCCTCTGAATTGCTAGGTTACGCAGTTGTTATCACTTTGACCTTGATGGTTTGTTGGTGAATTCCGGGACAATTTCCTTCTGCCATGACTAGGGAGCAGGGCAAATTAAGTGCACTTGATAATAGCAAAGCAAAGGTGTACAATTTTACTTATTTTATAGTTTGTTCTTTTTAATTGGATTAAGGACTTCCCTTGTGAATATGTATGGTATGAGCACCTAAAAATATTTGTAATTTTTGATTAAATAATTCATGTAAATAACCAATTTTTTTGAAGCTGAATTTTTTTTCATAATAAGTTTTCCCTGTGAAATAAAACTCCAGTAAAAATATGTATGAATTAATTTTCTAACATTTCTTACTATAAAAATTAGTTAAAGATAGCTCAGCCAAGTTCTTTTTATTCTATTATAGCTTCAAAAGTTTGTAATTTAATTTCTAATACACAAAGGTTTATCATATATATTTTGTAATTGTAATTGCTTTTATCTGAAACTGGATGTTACCGGCAGTTGACATGTGATAACAATGATTTATTTTATGTATTCAGAATAATGCATGTTATCATGGTAGCAATAGCAACAACAATAAAGGGGCATGAAAGCGAGCCAAGGTGGAAATTTCTTATTAAATATATACAGTGCACTTGAAAAGCCATCTGGTTAGTTTTATGTTAAAAAAAAAAAAAGGTTTGCTTTTATCTAAAGATAAATTCTAAAGAACATCTGAAAATAATATATCTAAATACAGTTATTTCAAATAGAAAGTGATAGAATATCTTATACTGATATACGACAGAATTTGGGGAAGAAATTACAAGCAAAGAAAACTAAAGGTTTAAATTGATTTTCAAAAATGATAGGCAACCCTGAATTAATACATCCAGTCCTTTACCTGTGTCACATGGATGTTTACTGAAGAATGACTTCATGCCTAACACTGCACTTTGCATGCACACTTGAGAGAAACTCTCCATCAAGTACGAATCACTGTGCTGAGTCAGCACGCTGTTGTGGTTTGAATATCATTCTAAATGCAAAATAGGTAGCGATCTGTGTCTGGTAAACAGTGTAAGGAAGCACAAGTCCCAGTTTATACTGCAGTTTTGGGTACATCGTCAGAATTCTTGACAACTCATACATCAGTGCAGAGCTCTTGGCTGACACTAGTTGGTCCCTCTACTTAACGCCTTCACACTAGTTGCCTGAGTTTTGTCTCCCCTAATTTACCTCTGATTCATTCTTAAACCCATTCTAATTTGTATTCTTCTCACTCTACCCCACTGAAACTGCTATTCCCAAGGTCACCAATGACCTCCTTTTTGCTAAAACCAGTAGAAATTTCTCAGAGTTTTGTTTTTTTCCCCACACATGAACTGGTACTAATTTCACACCATGGCCTCTTCTCACCTTCATGAAATATTTTTTTCACTTAACTCCTATTATATAACTTCTCTGTTAGTTTTTTCTTTACTTATTTGGGCTCTCTTTATTTCTTCCTGCCTCTTAAATGGTGATATTTTTAAAAGACCTGTCCTTAGCTCTTTTCTACTTTTAAAACAACAACAACAACAACAACAAAACCCCCAAAACTCTCTTCTTCCATTACTGGGATAGTTAATCCATTTCCATAGGTTTATTTATGTCCTTATGGTTCCCAGGGCAGCTTCCTCCCATGAACTCTAAGCCTATATATTCAGCTGCCTAATGCATATTCTTTTGACTCTATTTGCTCAAATACATCTATATTTTTTCTCTGTGCTACAATCTCTGTTCAGGTCACTTATTCCTTTCCTCAATAACTTTTAACATACACTTGATTAACTTTTTAAAAATTGTCTATCTCCAATTCATCAGTAAAGAATGACAGATTTTTGTTTTTTGTTTCTTTTAAATATACATATATTCATGTCCCTTCTCTAATAAAGCTAAAACTCCCCAGTGACTTCCTCCTTCATATAGGTTATAACACAAACATCATAATAAGGCTTCACAGGTTCATTTCGTAATATTTCTTCTTCTTCCTGCCAGCTTCTCCAGTCTCATCTTTCCCTCCCTCCCCTTATTCCTAACCTCTATCACTTTATGATATTATCATGTGGACTTTTTGGCAAATTGATCAGTGGGGGTTATTCTCTTACCTCTCAGTGTTTATGTTATCTGAAATGTAACATCATTTTACTTAGCTAACTTCTACTTATTGTTTTAGATCTAAGCTTAGAAAGTACTCCTCTTGGAAATCTTCCCTAAATACTGTAGACTATGTTAAGCACCCTTACTGTGAATCTCACAGTACCTTACTCCAAGTAGATGCCTGCCTCCTTCACTAAGAATTTATTCTGGAAGGCCTGTACTAGGTCTTATGTGTTGTTATTATCCTTTGAGTTAAGCATAGTGCCCAGAATATAGCTGCTGATAAATAAATACTTGTGGTGCAATTTAAAAACCACCACTACCAACTGCTATAAAAACCTAAGAATCAGGTCTATGTAACAGAAGGTGAGCATATTTTAAGATATATTCTTGCATTAATATAGAATTATGTTATAGTTCTAGATAAAAATCTAACTTGTCTGTACAACAGACTGAAACGTCTAATTTACGGTCATTCAAAATGCGAGCATTAAGATATATTCTTGCATTAATATAGAATTATGTTATAGTTCTAGATAAAAATCTAACTTGCCTGTACAGCAGACTGAAACGTCTAATTTACGGTCATTCAAAATGCGAGCCTAGATGTCCTACTTACATCACAGAGACACATGGTTCATTGTCACTGAAACTGCATATGCTTTAAGTTCTTTAAGGCTCACAGTCCATTTATAATAAAATGAAATTTCATGAAAACATGAATTAGAGATATTACATTAGTGAAGATAGAAAATAAGAGACCTACAAGAACACATAAAAAAAGTGACATAATGAGATTAACTGTAACACTTAATCCATATATCATTTTATTTTACAACCCTGAAGGGCAAATAATTTGTCTTTTCTATATTTTATAAGTCCAGCTCACTTTAAGTGAGTTCTTAATAACGTTTTATCTGATGACCATAAACTTTTGTAAAAGCCTCATGCTGTTTATGATGGTCTTAAAGGAGAGTAATCTCAGCACACAATAAAGTATGAACTAGGTAGAGTGCATCCTTTGAGGAAATCATCATGAAAATATCATGAATACATTTTCTATTTCAGGGACAGACAAATGTATTACCCTAACACCAATGACTGTCCTTAGTAGCATTGTGAAATGGTAGGATCACACTCTGAAGTTAGACAGGATGGGTTCAGAGATGACATCTCCTTCATAGAGTTACTGAAGAATTAAATAATGTATTTAAACCTTTAGAACAACCAATATCTGACACAGAGTAAACATATGACAAATGTCAGCTGCTACTACAAGCATGGCAAGTATCCACTTAGATATAATCTGGAACTGTGAAGTATACAATAACACAATCATTGAATTTAACCTTCAATGAATCTCAGAGAGATTAAATGAAATGCATATGTTGCAAAAGAAAAGACATTTATAATTTCGCATTTTCTATGAAAGTATTTGCTCCAAAGCCTACTGTTTTCTTCCTCTGTAGTCTGTAGGCTTGCCCTCTTCTACAAGTGGACTTAAAATATGCATGTTGTATAGCAGCATCATTTGAAATATATAAAATTATTTTGCAAAATTTTGGTAGATTTTAGATATCATTTACTATGAAATCAATACACAGCCAACAAAAACATAACGATCGAGTTGCAGTTTAGTCGTTTCTCTTTATTTTTTCAAAAGTTGTGGCCTCTGTAGTCTGTAGGCTTGCCCTCTTCTACAAGTGGACTTAAAATATGCATGTTGTATAGTAGCATCATTTGAAATATATAAAATTATTTTGCAAAATTTTGGTAGATTTTAGATATCATTTACTAGGAAATCAATACACAGCCAACAAAAACATAACGATCGAGTTGCAGTTTAGTCGTTTCTCTTTATTTTTTCAAAAGTTGTGGGAACTGATGAAATTAGGAAGTCAGAAAAAAAATGCATTAGTGGCTTTCCCTCCCTCTCCAGTAGAGTTCCTATTAAAAGATATGCATATCTCAAATATTAGAGTTTGTGAAGCTCATCTTCTGCCAGTATATTGTACAGTCAAGTAATAAGAAAGCCTGAATACATAGAAGATGCTTTGAGCTGCTTGCTGAGAATGATCCATGATAAAAAGAATTTACTTGTCTTGAGTGTTACTATGTTCTATTTTATACATTTTTATAATTTTCTTGTTTTTTATGCTACAGTACCTGATGTTTTCTAATATAATCATCAAGTTTCCCAAAACATGAAAAAAATGCATTACTGTGCAAATGTGGACATATGCATTCTACACTGTCATACATTTTAATCGAATTCAGCTTACATGGTTTCAGGGTCAGCAGTAACAAAGCTGTTAGCTGAAGGGACAGCTTTAATGTGCTGGAAGACTTGGACAGCACAGATACAGCTCCACAGCAAATCTAAATTTGTTTTGTATGCCATCTCCAAATTGTTGAGCCTTTAACTCCATAATCAATATTTCATCCAGTACAATAATAAAGCATAGAGTTATTTATGGTTATAATTAAAGTGTATTTTTCAGTCACAAGAGGAGTGACAAATTGTTGAGCCTTTAACTCCATAATCAATATTTCATCCAGTACAATAATAAAGCATAGAATTATTTATGGTTATAATTAAAGTGTATTTTTCAGTCACAAGAGGAGTGAAAAAGTTACTGGAGAGGTGATGTGACATAATGAAAAGGCCATTCAACAACCAGCTAAGGCTGTCAAATAAGATAAGGAATGTGAAAGTCTTTGAAAAAAGATAAAGCATTATGCAAACATAATGTTAATATTAAAAACCTGAACTGTTCATTTCTAGCAGACTTCATAAGCTCTGGGGCTATCCATCAGAATCACATTTAAAATTGTTCAGTAAAAACAGTAATATATGGTACCACGAGAAACTCTAAAAACCATGCTTTAATCTCAAACTTGGAATTTATTGCTTTTGTGATCTTAAAGGTTCACATTCAACATTCTTTCTACACAAAATCTTTTAACTTTGTTTTCATATAAGGGTATTCTGCTGGTCTTGTCTTTTTCCTTTAGGAAATGTTCCACAGCAAGTACATTATTAAAACTGGTCATGTTCCAAAAGAGTTGTCAGAGGCCACAGCAAACATTGATTCAATCTCACTGAAGTAAATGCAAAGTAATTGTCCTGAAGCCTTCATTTTTGGATGTATCAATAAATCTGGTTTTGATAACATGAAAATTTTCTTTCGTGGAAGCTGGTGAAGAAAGGTACATGACTACATTTGCTGTAAAATGTCAAATTACACAGAAATTTCCAAGGGCCAGCGAAAGTCTTAAGTTAATTTAAGAAGGCTTCTCTCTCTCTGCTGACAGTTCAATGTGTTTCAAAGTATGTTTTACAATTGACATTAATAGCGCCATCTTTTTGTATTTATTGTATACACTTTCCAAGTGAAGTTTAGGAAGGAATATACATAAAGAAGATCTCATTAATCCTTAGAACACACGTGGAAAGTAGTAGGAAAAATGTTACTCATTCGTTTACAGAGTGAGAAAAATAAAGTATAAAGGGTCTAGGTGAGCTGCAATTAAATCAGTGGGAGATCCAAATGTACAACCAAGGTTTTGTATTTCTTCCTTTATTTCATTCTAATAGCAGCATCTTATTTATCTTTCTTCACTGATTAAAATATCTTATCCCTCTCTCCCCAAGTAGAACACGAGCTCCTTGAAGGCAGGAGGTTCAAAATATAACTTTAAATTTATTTCTGGAGCCTAGCCTATTGTACAGAAAGCAATTTATATTGATTAATTTGAGATAAATTAATCACTCTTTGGTTTTCATTTTAAAAGCACATACATACATATGTGTGTTTTCTTAAAAATCCAAACATTGCAAAAAAGGCACATAGTGAAATGTAGTTATACAGTCCCTGACCCAGAGGCAAATACCTACAACTTTTTCTTGTCATATGTATTTTTCCTGATACATCCGTGCATATTAATCAGCACGTGTGTCTTTGTGTTTTTGTTTATTTATGAACAATTGGGAGCAAAATAAATACACTCTACTAGTGGTTTTGTTTGTTTGCTTTGTTTCGTTTTTAACAATATTTATTTGATAGCTCTTTTGGTAAACTCTTCATTTGGAAATAATTTTAAATTTACCAAAAAGTAGCAAAATTAAAAATAGCATAAAGAACATCTATATACTCAATGCAGATTTAGATTCAGCTCCTATTAACATTTTAGTGTATTGCTTTATCATTTGTTTACTCTTCTTTTCCCCGCCCCTTTGTCTCCCTTCTCTCTCTCCTGAATCACTTGAGGTAAAGTAGCCTTTTACTTGTAAATATTCTGATTTTTATTTTCTAAAAGTAATGATTTTCTCTTACATGACTACAGTATAATTCTCAGCTTCAGTAAGTTTAATATTGATATGAAACTTTAAGAAAATACATATCTGCATTCCAACTTTGCCTACTAACTGAAAAATACCTTTCAGAGCATTTTCGCCCCTCTAGTATAGGACCAAGTCTAAGACGAGGGGCTGCATTTAGTTATTATACGCCTCTTTACCCTCCTTTCACCTGAATCATATCAGAGCCTTTCTTTGTCTTTCATCCTATTGGCAATTTTGAAGAATACAATTACCCCACTCCCTTTTTAACAGAATTATACAATTTGGAAAGAGTACATTTTTGGTTAAGGATCCCTATTTTCAATTTATTGTTAAGGGGAGGAAAATTAGGAGTCAAGTTGTTGACATCATCACCTGGGGCTACCATTGCTATTACTACTTAAAAACAACAACAGCAAAAATCTGAAAGGCCTCCTGTTCCTAGGCTCTGTTAGTAGCTAGAGTCAGTTTCCTTGCTCCCGCATTGCTGAAAGCTCTCAGGGACCACCAGAGCCCAAAAGGAGCTGGCGGTCTGGTTTCTGGTTTTGGATTTGTCCGATGTTTGTTCATGATTAGTCTTAGATTAAGCGTTCAAGGCAAAAATAATGCATAGGTGATTTTGTTCTTCTCTGGGAATTAAATCTGGGGGCACATAATATCCATTTGTCCCTCACTGACTATGTTTACTTTGAAAATGCAATTAATAATGGCCTGGTTTTCTAATGTAATGACAATTTCTCTTCTCCCTTGCAACCAATAAGCAGTCTCTAGGAAGTTACTTTACATACACATACCCTGCCCCACTTTAAAAATATCCCTCTGGATTTAGGATCCATTAGTGATTTTTTTTTTTTTCAATCCAGTATTTACTATTATAGAAGCAAAATGACCATTTTCCAACACCTGCTCTCTCTTCACATTTACCAGTTGGCCCTCTGCATTCTAATATAAAAAGGCCATCCCTTCTCCCATATTTATTTACTGATTATTAATATAAACTTGTGAATTGTTATTTTGTTCAACAGCTTACAATTCATTACCATACTTAATTATTTTGGTCCTGACATTTTCCCAGATTGGGTCATGGCCTCATTCTTGAAAGTCTACAAGGACTCATTTCAGGGACAGAGTTGTTCTGACCAAGAGGAAAAGGGAACGGAAATTAATAAGCAGTGCTTCAGTGGCAGTTAATCCAGGGCTGATCACAGATCCCAGACCTGTTTGACTGCTCTCTGTGAGAAAGCAATTCAGAAAAAGTGCCACCTAAGTGCCAGGTAAACATCCTCCACCCCACCTGCAGGTGACTAACCACAGGTCAAAGCAGCCTGGGCTGACAATGCTATCCAGCCTTCAGCTTCAGTCTGACCAACAGTCTGGCTTTGTCCACCATGCCACTCTTCCTGAGCCTTGCCAACAGCACCCTCTCATCATCCAGGATTGGAGCACAGGGAAAATTGACAAGAGACCACCTTTGGTGATCTCTCATTGTCTCAGAACTTATCCCCACTCTGTTGCCAACCCTCATCTTCTTACTATCCCATCAAATTGCTCAGGTGTCTTTCTTTGGTTGGGCCTTTCACAATGCTGAGACGCTGGGAAGAGTATTTAAGAGCCAATGAGTGGGATTTGAATTCTCTGCTAGGGCCTCAGCTGAAGTTAGCCAAGTTCCCCTTTATGCTGTGAATAAGACAATTTGGCCATAGCGATCTACCCATTCATTCCAACTCCAGAGAACACTCTACAAAACGCTGCAGTTGCAGAAGCCTGCAAGACAAATGCAAAGAAACACACAGCCCTCCCTTTTAAATCACTGGCTAGAAGGCTGGTTTTGGCAAATACAGATGCTGCTTCAGGTTCAATCTGTCTTTCACTTGAATCTGCATCATTTCTCTTATTTAAATGACTGAGTGGAGCCCTGACCGTCCCCTCTGATTTCCATACGTTTATATTTTGTCTTCGTGTGAACAGGAATGGGACCTTACATAAGTACCATTTTCGCTATTTGTTCTGATGAATATTTCGCATGTAGTAAATACCTTTTTAATCTTGTACTTTCTGTTTATCAGGACACATTGACTTTGGAATAGAAGTTTCAAGAGCCTTTATGGATTTGGCTTGATTGACTGTGAAAGTACTTATTAGGGTCTTTCAAGATGTATAGAAAGAATAAAAGAGGAGGAAAAGTGGGGAGAGGGTGCTGCTAAAAAACTAGCTGTTCTATCCAATCTTAATTTTGTACAATGGCATGTGTAAGGCAGTAACCCTTTACTCCCCAACAACACGCATATGCACGAGCGTGCACACACACACATACAATAGATACCTCCCAGCTCCTTTTGGGCTCTGGTGGTCCCTGAGAGCTTTCAGCAATGTGGGAGCAAGGAAACTGACTCTAGCTACTAACAGAGCCTAGGAACAGGAGGCCTTTCAGATTTTTGCTGTTGTTGTTTTTAAGTAGTAATAGCAATGGTAGCCCCAGGTGATGATGTCAACAACGTGACTCCTAATTTTCCTCCCCTTAACAATAAATTGAAAATAGGGATCCTTAACCAAAAATGTACTCTTTCCAAATTGTATAATCAGTGTCAAACACTACAGCATTTGTCCCAGCTCTCCAAACCTACATTAATTATGGGCGACTGTAGTTTTTGTTTGCTGAGTGCATAGGAGGAAGCAGCTGGCCATCTCGTTTAGCTCCAGCCATCACTTCTCCTGGTTACTGATACATTTTTCTCAATCAAAATTAGTTATTCTTGGGGCCAACTGCAAGTTTAGAATTAAGAAACTCTCTCTAAGAAATGGTTTGGCAGTGATAGGTGACAGTCACTTAAAGAGAAGATTCTGAGATTGCTCCCCGTGGTAGACACACCCTAAGGTGACCCTCAGTGAGTCACACTCTTGTTTACTTCTCTCCCCTGGAGTATCAGCAGAAACTGTGACTTACTTATAGCCATTAAAATACAGCAAACGTGATGGGATGTCACTCCCATGATTATATTATCTAAGATTCCATCTTTGCAGACTTAAACAAGAGATTCTCATGCTGGCTTTGAAGAAGTAAGCTTCCATGTTGTGGAAAACCTGTCAGAGAGCCTCCCAGCTAGGAACTAACGTGACCTGTAAATGCTGAGAGTGGCCCCCAGTTGGCTGCCAGCAGGAAAACAAGGACTTTAGGTCTACAGCCACAAGACACAGAATTCTGCCAACAACACGTGGGCCTGAAAGAGAACCCTGAACTTCAGATAGGAAAAGAGACTTAGTTGACATCTTTATTGCAACCTCTTAAGATGCTGAACAAAAGACCTATGTAAGCTGTTCATTTATCACTGACCCATTGAAATTGTGAGGTAATAAATGTCTATTGTTTTAAGCATCAAAGTTTGTGGTAATTTATTACAAAGCAATATAAAACAAATACATTTCCTAAGCAGGGAGAAGAGTTCAGGAGGGGAAAACTCACAGCCTGTTCCTGTGACTTCTATGCCCATCTCTTTAGCCCCCCTGAAGGCTTCAAGCCCCCATCCTAGTTCCAGCAGGTAGCATTGGTGGTGCTTACTATTTTTTCTCACAAGGACAGAGTTCTAAGATAAAAGAAATGTAAGAGAAAGCTTATGAATACTCAGAACTGCAGTGTCTTGCATAAACCATGTCCATATGCATGCAAGCGGGAGTGTGCATACAGCACTTTCTAGAATGCTTTGCTCTGCATGATGGTGCTGCACTGTCATTTGCTGACTGGTCTCCAGGCATGTTTATCGCAACTAGATTGACTGCCACAGAAGCTTGGGGGATTTGCAAGATACTAAGATGGAAGCTGTTCTACCAACACCGTTGAAGCAGAAGACAGCCAGAGATGTGTGTGTGTGTGTGTGGCGGGGGGTGGGGGGTGGGGA
>NW_007728307.1:47756-66348 GCF_000696425.1 Galeopterus variegatus | reverse complement strand
GGGGGGGGGGGGGGGGGGGGGGGGGGGGGGGGGGGGGGGGGGGGGATTCACTGCCACCTTCTGAAAAAGACTTTATTTTTTACCTCAGACCTTCCAGTTCTGGCTCTACAATTACAAGCCTACAAATTAAGCTGTAATAGATAAATCCTTACAGATCATGGCTCCCTAAAGAGATCTAAGTCTGGGGTCTCTCACCATATTTCCATGTAATCAACATTTAATGAGTTTCTACTCTGTGCTAGAACTGCTGATACAGCAGTTGATACAATTTATGTAATCCCAAAACACATGGAGCTTAGAGTCTAATTGGAGACACAGAGATGGAAATGGTCAATTAAAATACAAGACAAGGAAAGTACAAGTGGTCTGTAGCATAAGAGGGACACCTCACCCATCGGAGAGATTCTGGGAAGGAACCTTTAGACACCACCAGAAATGATATATGAGCTGGACTTGATGAAAAGGAATTGACAAAGCAAACTGCTGTAAGCAGAGGAAATGTGCCAATGCCCAGAGGTGAGTTTCAGGAGCAGTGGGACAGAAGCACGGAGTTTGTAGGCGAGTAAAAATAATGATAAGGTACAGCATCTGTCCAGCATGTACCGTGTGTCTGTTCAGTGTTAAGTGGATGACATACATTATCTCACAGCATCCCTCTGACAAGGCAACTGAAGCATAGAGATTAAGTTGCATACCCATGGTCATAACCCTGGTTAAGTGGTAAAGGCAGGAATCAGTGCCCAGCCAACTGGCTCCAAAGTCCACACTCTTAACCCCCACTATAATGTCCCAGTCTAAACTCAAATAAATACGCTGAACAGTGGGGCTTCATATCAGCCTTCTATCCTTCACCAAGAGAGCCCCAAACCCAAACCATAGGTCTAAATCCACCCCAGGTCCCAGAATTTCTCTGACTTCAGAATCTTGGTCCAGTCCTTGTGCTCCTGCCAAAAACTGTGGCATAGTCATGCCTCTTCCAGTTACTGGGACCCTGGTTAACATGCCGAGTTAACAGATTGAGACTCTGCCTCCCTAGACTGCCTTGAAACTAGAGTCTTGCCTCACAACTCAGTCCACTTGTCTAGGTCCCTCTTATCAGACCTCCAACACCATACTCTGTCTCCTTTTTTGGACTTCTTATTAGTATCCTCAAATTTCTTTTGTGTCTCTGTGCCTCTGTCTGGTCTCTGGGGTTTAGTCAACCTCACTCTAGTCTGACTACAAAACATTGCTGAAAGAACACCTTTGTCACATGGAGGTGACCAAAATTTTTCCTAAGCATAGTATTGTGCCCAACTCTTCCCATTTCAAAGCACTTTTTTAACCTCACTTTCTTTGAATCCATCGTGTGTCCCAATCCTCCTAATATGTCAGCTGCTAGGGTTAGTACTCAAATCCTGTTTCTTTGTTTTCCAGACTATTTTGAAAAGAAGGTAGATATAATTTCTCTCCTGTCTAGATTATTCAAAGATGTCTTGCCCTTCCCAACAACAAGAGCAAATAAATACAAAGGGAGAGAACAGACCTCAGAACGTTGGGATGGGGGACAGCAAGACAGGGGCACTGGGGAGAGGTTTGTGGGGCACATGAGAATAATTGACAAGAGCAAATAAATACAAAGGGAGAGAACAGACCTCAGAACGTTGGGATGGGGGACAGCAGGACAGGGGCACTGGGGAGAGGTTTGTGGGGCACATGAGAATAATTGCGATTTGAGATGGTGGGCATGCTGATAGCATTGATTTGCTTACCACAACTTGGGCAGAGGTGCTGAGAGTCAGCTTTTGCCCCATGAATATGTATAACCAATAAAGTTTAAAAAAAAATAAAGTAAAAAGTAAAAAAAAAGAGCAAATAAATGAATCAAAGTGTTTTTTTTCTAAGCAAATCAGAAATTTCTTAAGCATAACTCTGTAATCATTGTCGAGCTACCAGAATAAATAGCTCAATGTGCAGCAAATTTTAAAACGAAATTTTCCATCTCTGCATGAATATTTTTACATCTGTAAAGACAGATAATTTTATATATAGACACATTTATTGTGCATTCATATTTATATATTCTATCATAGTGTTCTCTCTAATTATATTGATTTTTAAACTGTATTCACAACATATCTTTCTGTCTTTTAATTTCAGTCATTTCTTCAAGCTCTTAAGGTATGGCAGCTCCTTCCTATAGCAGGCCACAAATATTTTTTAGTGTATCATTGCTTCTTAGAACATCCTGTTTCTGTAGATACAAGTCTCAATGTCAAGAGGTTCATTTGTTTATTTGCTTGCAAAGACAGGAACTGCTTATCTTCTATAAACATGTTTATAAATGACTATTTAAACAGAATCATTTTTTATAAGAATAAATTAACTGCTGTGTAAATAACCCCAAATTTTCAACATATTCAACATTTTCGGATATGTTGCTATCCTTTTCCTAATTATGATGAACTTTTTAAACATAACTAGATGTTTAATAAACACTTTATTATAAATCTGTTTTGTAAAGGTTATGAAAATCAGCTTACAAGGATAAATGTTACTTAATATTTCACACATCTGTCTACCCAATAAAGTTTTTTTCATTTCTGAAGGAGTTATTATTTGAAAGTTCTATCCAGCAGGTCTTTATTCCTTTTCAGTTCTAAATTGCTTGAACGTGACTTCACTTCCTAACTATCAATTTCCTGCTGGACTCTTTGCTGTCTAGCATCTCAACTCAAACTGCATTCTTTAAGGCCACCAGTGACCTTTCCTTCAATTTAAAGTGCAGTGTTTTTTGTTGTTGTTGTTGCTGTTCTGGTATTTTAAGCCTTTCTGCTGCCTTTTATATGCTAGGCCATCACATTCTCAATTACACTCTTTCCAGATTCAGTAGCATCAGTTACACACGCATATAAGACACACACACACACACACACACAGTTTCTATGCTGAGTTTATACCTCTTCGTATCCTTTCACTATCTGTGTCTTCCAAGTGACCATTGCTTTTTTTATAACAAAGATTATGAGTAGATATTGATAGCATTTTTGTTATTCTGTATATAACTAAAAGTGCATAAAATACACTCTTACTTAAACACTAGAAGCTGGTGATTCAATGGTGATGCAAAACAACCTCTGCCAGTACATTCATGAAGATTATAGCCTAGTGAGAAAGACTGGCATTAATGATTTAACTTAAACCTCCACCCAAGGCCTATCGTTATGGAATTTTGACTAGTCGTCCTCACTGGTTATTTGCAACCATTATCTGTTCTGATACTTTGGCACTGATTTTTAGTTCTCCCCACTCCTGCCTCCACTCGTGGTGAACAACAAGTCCTTACCTGAATATCCTGTGATTTTTCCTCCCAATTTGAATTTGTACTTACTGGAGGCCCCTCTATTTGAGATGTTTTTAGATCATCTTCACCTGAAAAATCCTCCTTATTGTTAAAAACTTAGCTGAGTGATGGTTTATTTTTTAAGATTTTACTGGGAATAAGTCGCCCCTTGTCTATATTCCCTGAGCACTCTGTATCTCTAATGTAAAACTTATCCCAATGTATTATCATTATGTATGTCCAGTGGTGTTGATGTCTAGATTGTATACACCTTGAGAGCAGCAGTGGTGTTTTGTTCACTGTTGGAATGCCGTAAGTGCTTAATAATTGTGTACCCATGCTTTAAATAATTTGTGAAATGTGAAGAGAAAATACCTTAGTAGAATGATTGTTCTTTTATGTTTTACACATTTATGAACACCTTGATTCTACAAGATTATAAATTATGGAGAAGATAATTTTTGTATTAATTTCTATTTGTATATCTTTTGATGCAATATTGGGCACATGTAGATGCTCCATTAAAATAAAACAAAACAAAACAAACAAATAATCTACATACCCATATACTCACACACACTGATTGTAAAAATAAAAACAATCTTATTTTGTCTTTAAGAGTGTGTTAAGAATACAGAACAGCATGAGTTAGAGGAGAACTTTTGCGAATTCTATCACTATTTCATCACCAATATGAGACAATGAGCTGTTAGAAAGCAGGAGAGTGTTGATATCTACATATACTAGACAGATAAAACTTTTATAACTATGGATTTCAAACTCTAATTGACTCATGGCAATAATAGAATAAAACGTAAAAGTAATAGAGTAAAATAGAGTAAAAGGTCAAAGGTAAAGTTATAAGACTTTTCACTTGTGTTATGCACTTATATTTTATATGTATATATGATATCCCATGTCATATAATTTTGGAGGTGAAAAAAGCTCCTAAAAGTTATTTACACTATTTTTATATTACAAAAGTAAAATCTCAAACATACCAGAAGTCTTGTATGCAGTAAGTGATAATCCTATGTTTGCCTGTAAAATCTCCTGAAATCAGCATCAAGTTTTAAGTGTGTAGTATACCAGCATTTTTGTGTAGGTGAATATCAATTGTTAATAAGACTCCCGAATCAATTAAAGGAAACACACATACACATACACCCCCTTAAGCAAGTCAGTAACAATGAAAATTCTAGAAAGAACCAACACTAATTGAGCCTTTACTACATGGTCAACACTGTTCTCAGAGCTTATGAGATTAGTTCACAAAATTTTCACAAAAAATCCATTATTAGGTAGATACTTTTATTTCCCCCATTTTTAATATGAAGTCATGAATGCCTGAAAAGGTTGGTACAAGAAATTGTACTCTGGTGGTCTGGTCCCAGGAACCACATTCTTACCACAGTGCATGCAAACACACAAAAGAAGTGTCTTTGAAAGCATCTGCTATTCTCTTGCTTTTCAGAGCAGAACCATTTGCTCACCTGATCACAGTCTCTTCCATACTTCCAGTTGAGGAAAGTTGCTGGAACTCATCTTTACACCATGTCTCTCTATCAATCACAGCAGACTTTCTCACGCTCTGCCCCACATTACAGGTTTCACTCGGCTCACTGTTTCATCTCACTGACTTTGCAGAACCAATATGTACACTCAGTTTTACAAAACTACATTTCCACCTTGATCCAAATGCTGTGGTATACCTTTGAAAGTCTGACAGTACGCTATGGCATACGGATAGAGAGCCACTATTATGTGAAGACTGACCAAAATCATCTTTATACTATAATCAATTCTGTGCCACTGAAACCAATATCACAGAATAGCTGATCCTCTGCTTTTAGCAGAATTTAACATTTTAAAAAACACTCTGAGGTCAGTTCCTTTTATCACAAACATTGTCAAAATTAGTTTGGGGATATCATCACGTAAAAGTAGGTAAATCGGAGGCCTAGTATCTTATAAGACTTCTTGATAAAACATTCACTGCTTAGCACTCACAGATTATATTTTCATTTTATGTAGTGTTCATGTGGGCAAGCTTCTTTGTCTCTAACTCTAGAAAGAGTGGAAAAGTCTTTATAATTTATTAACCACCTTCCAAATGAAGGCTTCCAAGACAGAGGTAGAAAGTTGATTAAAAAATCACATTCATACTCTTATTGAATTTTAATTTTACTCTCTTATTCTGCATATTTCAAATGGGCATTGTAAGACACTAAGTTCAGGGCTACTATTTTATTATTATGAAATATTACAAGAGTAAAATATTTTGTGCTAAATCAAATGTGTGCAGGTAACTCTGAATTGTTTCACAATTTATATTGGATGTCACTAGATAGACTCTTCAGTGGCTAATTAAATGATACCATCTAAAAATAGTTTATCCTCAACTGATAGGTCCTAACCTACAGATTGATTTTTCTGAGAAGATTATATTTCAGGCCGATACCATCTAAAAATAGTTTATCCTCAACTGATAGGTCCTAACCTACAGATTGATTTTTCTATCTGAGAAGATTATATTTCAGGCTTTTTTCTTCTTTTAAATCACTGAGCATCTGCAAATAAATTCAATAGGTAGCAAATATCAGTTTTAATTTAATTCCTAGGAACTAGTACTAATACATGCCAAATTACTGGGAAAAAAAAAAGAAACAAGTATTAAGGTACAGATTGTCTCATGTTTGCTTACTCAAACACAACCTACTATCACCTGGAAGATATTAACTTTTTTAATTATAAGAAAAGATAAAGTTTTTATTTCTCATTTTTCTATTTATACTATCTAAACTTTATCTAAAGTCAAACTGTAAACTAGATGCATTAAAATAACCAAGCACTTCATTATAAAACAGAAAATAAATATAAAGCAAGATTTCCTGAACATATACTGAAAATACAAAATAAATCTGTCCGAAAATACTTGATGATGCTTTTGGAATCTATTGCAAATTCTGTACTTTTTCTTTGTAATGTTTGTAATATTGTAATGATCACATTCAGAATTAAAAATAATTGATAGGCATTTTCACAAAAAACAAACATAAAGTATGTATAAATATATTTTAGATTAGAACATTCCTGAGAACTTAAAGATATGTATAAGCACAAGAAATGCAAATAAGTCCACCCAGGAACTCATGTTTCCCATTTCCTAGAAAGTTCTTGGTTTTATTCAGCTATACCTTAAAATACATTCTACATGTAGTAATTTAAAGATGAGAGCTTGCCAGATAGAAAGAAAAATAAATAAATAAATACACACACACACACACACACACACACACACACACACACACACACACACACACACACACACACACACACACACACACACACACACACACACAAGGGCCAGAATTTTTTGCATTGTTCAGTTATAAATGACAAGTACCTAGAACAGTGCTTGGTACAGAGTAAACCATCAAAAAAAAAGGATAATTAGTTAGATAGCCAGATATATGGAGGGAGGAAAGGAGAGAGACCAAAAAAAAAAGAAAAAGACAGACTGATTTGGGTATTGAAATTCGTAAATCTTTTTCTGAGTCCTACCTTTTCCATTTACTGATTGACTTATTGGGTGAGCTTTGGCAACAAGTTACAAATTATCACTTTCTGTTCCTTTAGCTTAATAATAATATTTTATCACAGACTAATTGCTAAGAATGAATGATATTATGCCCATAAAAACACTTTTTAAACTTTAAAATACATATAATCATGATATTCATGCACAGAAAATATAGACCCAGATAATCCATACATTCACATAATATAAGCCCAAGCTATCTAAGATGACATCATGGCTACTATATTTTTTGGCTTAAGTAAAAAGTTGGCCTGAGATGCTCAGAATTTTATATTGTCAAGACAAGCATAGAATTCATGATCCATTCAAGTGTTTGAACTGAGAAACTAGAACACCAAATACTATCATTCATTCAACCATTACAAGAAGCTAATGAGGGGGCTTACACCAAACTGAATTTCAGGAGAGGACTAAGGCATACAGAAAATGGGTTATTTTGGAATAGGTGAAAACACAATTTGAGAAACAATTAAAAAAATAATAATATACCATCCTCTGCATCTGGAATATTAAGAGAACTTCAGAAGAGATAATTTTTTCATCACTTTTTTTTTTTCATCTCTTCTTAAGACCTGCAAAACCTTTCATTCAGTAACATTTAACTTGGTGCACCATGTACAAAGATCTAGATGAGATAACATAGAGAAGAAAATTTTTTGAAAAATTAAAAATAACTAAAATAACAATGACTACCTCAGACAAAATGTTTTAGAAAGGAGGTAAAGAACACAGCAGTACATGTAGCATCATGCATCTTTGATTTATGTCACCCTGCACTAAGAATCCTTCCTAGGGAGTTTGTGGCATAGGAAATAGCTATGATCCCATTGATGAGCTCTCTTAAGAAAATAAAATAAAAAGCAAAAACTTTCTGTCAATGAACTCAATCAAATAGGTAGATCATATCATCCATATCCATGTTGTACAAAGTCGTTCAAAGAAAAAAAAAGGAAATAAGCAATTTAACACTGAAATCACTATCAAAGCAGTGCATTTGTGATTACAGAGGCTAATACTGAGAGAAGCACTCACACAAAGAAGAAAACACATTTTGACTGTCTAGACCATTCATTGACTGAGTAAGACTCTCTTGACTCTTGACAGAATGGTATAAATAGATTTTTAAAAAATTAATTGTTAGGAAACAAATGCTTTTCCCTTGGTTAAGATTGATCACCTGTAAAAATGATAGAGTCAATACCACTGGGTTATTTAACTCTGCTATAAAGTACTTAAGAAGAAGAAAAAAAAAAACAAACAAACTTCATTTAAAATCAGTGAATCATTATGCTTTCAAGTTCACATTATCTAAACTTTTGGATTCCCACGTTTAGATTTTGAAATTCACAGAATATACCAGTATAAATTTCCCTGAGAAAAATTAACTCTGGATATGTATTTGTAAGCTTTTGAGGCTTGGTTGATTATACATTGTTTTGGCTGAGGCCACAAGCTCAATTTTTTAGATTCCATTAATACATATCTGACACTTTCTATAAGCTCAGTTTTGCTCAGACCTGAATTGAATGAAGGAGACAAATCAAACAACAGTAATGTCAAGAGCTGCCAAACAGGACTGGGCTAGCAGAGAATGCGTAAGTGTGACATAGCTGAGAAACCCCTGCTGTCCCTAAGTAGAACTCGAGCACCTCCAAATCCTGATTTCTAATTATCAGAATTACTGGTTTGTACAAGCAGAAATACTGTATGTTAAAGGCAGAGTAAAGATAAATCTGAAGTGCGTAAGCATATCCAAGCCTGATGGACAAGTCATTATTCAAAAGTTTTATTACCCTGGAAGGAATGGAGATGCTATTGAAATAACAGACCATGTTAAATTAAATAACACCTATTTACACTTTTCTGTGTCTTTATTTCATAAATAATTGCATCCAACTTTAAAATAATAATAGTCTGCTACTTTATACCATAATAATAGACCACATTTGAGGAGTTAAGAGTATTTTTGAACTCCTCATTTGGAACCGTGTGGACATTCTCAGTCAATTAAAAGCTTTTAGTGTATCTGATTTTTTCAGGATCCCTGTCAGATTCAATCACCTGTTTCCACAGCAGTTCAGCAACTGTAGATATATCTCTTTTGCTACAATATTACAAGGATTTTCAGCATAAATATCACTACTGACAAATGATTAAATAATTTTCAGGATTTAAATATTCTGTGTATACATAAAACACTGTATTCTGTTATGCGTTCACAAGCAGTGAATGCAATAAATAATTTTAACATCTCTTAATTCCAGGAAAAACCCAACTCACACCGTTCCTTAAAATTATTTGTTACTATCATTTCTTTAGGTTAAAAATGAGTACGAAATGCTACAACTTTATTTCAGGAGCTAAAACCTTTGCTTACTTGGTAAATTCCGTTTTTCTGTATAGACACAACTTTGGAAAACTGTCCCAAAGAACTATCATTTAACAATTAGAAACTAGGACTCATTTTAAATTTATAGCAATACTACTTGGTTGAACATTTCTACCACTACTCCTTACTACTAATGGCAAAATATATAGAAATGAAGCAGAGTGGTATACACACACATATGCATTTTTAAAAGCACATTCAAAGTAGTGGTCCTGTAGTAGCAGTTACTTTCCTTTTTCTAACGAAAAGCCGAATTTACTTTCCGTTCATTTTCTACTGCAAATGAGTTTGTCAGGTACACGTTAGCAAGCTCTTTTTCAATTCGTTTTGCTACATCCACACTTCCTTTTAAGAATGCTAAACACTGCTCTGATTAAAAGCTTACCAGATACTAATTCTGTTCGACCCTTACACTGTTTCCTCTGTTAGACACATCCACCTTTATTTTGAAAGAGAAGGTAAAACAGAAAAGGCTCTTACCAGAGACAGAGAAAACAATTCGTTCAGCTAGGTCCAGCAGTGCTCTGTGCAGCTTGGCAGCATGAGTGAGTGATCCTTGGGGCTCACACAAAAGCGAGATAATTGGCTCTCAATGAAGAGATGTAAACATCCATCATAATGGCACTGGGGCTGAAACTGAACGCTACCTCAGCTGTTCTATGTACTCCGACTGGAAGATGATGTCACAAACATCAACTGGGTGTACTCTCATTGGCTTCTGTTACCTGGAATCATATCTTAACCCTAAACTGTCAGCTACAAATTGAAATGCTCATCTATGACTATAATTTCTGCTGAAAAGGAGAGTGAAAGTAATATTAATTTTCTGGAGGATCACAACCTGAAAATCCTGTCCCCAAATATGCTAAGACCAATTTACTTAATTAATTAATTAGAACCTGTGGGAGTTTTATTTTCTGACTGTGTTTATTAAATAACTAACTATAAAAGGTATTTCATAGAATGGATATTAAAGAAAAACAGCAATGTAATCACAACATCTGGAATTTTAAATTTTCTAATTACTTTGCATTGATTTTACGGTACTATCCCATGAGATTTAAGAAAGTCAAGTTGAGAAAAATTACACTGTAGACAACTGCACAGGAGAGCTTTCAATCAGTTTGGTCAAAGCAGCTGTCTGTATTTTTAAATCTTTTAATAAAAAATAGAAATGTGGAAATGCATTTACTCTCTGAATGTTAAACAGTATCTCTAATGTTTTGTGTAATAAAGCTTAAAGTATGAGATATTAACAGCATAACATCACTAAAATAATAATGTTAAATATTGGTTTTTACAGATAGTCAATTTATAAGTCACTGGAACTATAGACAATCCCATTTCAGTAATTGAAAGCTACTTTATGATATAGTGCTGTTTTCTTTGAGCGCTAATAGGGAATAATTATCCATCTCTTACCTTCTATCTTGACAAATGCCCCAGATTTGTCCCCAGGCTTAAGTCCAGTGGGAAAGAAGGATAATGGGCTAAGCTGGTTGCAGCAGCTAGCTGCCAGAGGGACAAAACTACAATCACCTTGAAATATACCCAAGCTTTCCCCACCAAAAGGAGCTGTCAGACGCATCACTGTGACATGCAAGAATTATCAGAGCTATTCAAAGACCAGCTCTTTCTAAATCCAGCCCAGCCATATCCCAGGGCATGCCCTTTGAAAGCTGTGCAGCTCAGCATGCAAACAGTACAAGTACCTGGAGAAAGAGTGAGGAAATTTGCTTCATCCATCCCCACCTTTAGGGAAAGGAAAGTCACCATCAGTTTGTATGCCTTTTTGTTGGCTCATTTCCTTCTGAATAATGGATTCGGGGCAAATACTTGGTATAATCCCTCTACATTTCCACTGAGAGAAAATTATTTTCACTGAATAGCTTCAATGAGAGTTCTAAAAGTTGAAGATGTATGAAAAGACACTTTCATAGACCACATGTTCAAAATTTCCTCCCAAGTTCTGACTTTTATGATACTGAGAGAAAATTATTTTCACTGAATAGCTTCAATGAGAGTTCTAAAAGTTGAAGATGTATAAAAAGACACTTTCATAGACCACATGTTCAAAATTTCCTCCCAAGTTCTGACTTTTATGACGATTAGTTGGACTAGTTTTAATAGCAAGTTAGTGTATGATACAGAGGCAAGAGTTCTAGATTGGAGTTCTGAAAATTCAGACTCCAATTCTTGGTTCACCACCTCCTATCTCTAAGAACTTTGGAAACTTAACATCTTTTACGTATAGAATAGTGATAATGCTACCCACAGCAAAAAGGTGATAGTGGAATCAAATGAGGCAATGTATGAAAGTTTGCTACATAAAATGGAAAGTATTACATAAATACAAAATACAATTAATATGATTGTATTTATGAACAATATCAAATGTGTTCATTTCAAAATGTACAGTTAATTCAGTGCCCACAAAATAATGAAAAAAGAGATATTATCTTAAACTCTTAAAATTTTGTGCAGAAAATAATGTACAAATTAACTTGATTTATAGCACTCAATTACTCAGTAGTCTTTTTTTAAACAGTGTCCCTCCCAGAATTATTTGGAATTTAGTCATATGAGTATTAGTTAAATGCAGGATTCTAGACTCAAGAAGCAATTTGTCAAAAAGTACTTTAGGCCAATGTGAGACACTGTTCATTTATTTCTGCTAAAAACATGGGACTGTAGATGAAAATGTGTATTTAAAAAAAAAGATTCAATGCCATGCAAAGTGACATAAAATTGAATTACAGATCAGAAAGATGAATTTGGACAATCGGAATGTCAACTGTATTTCTGGTAGACAAATGGTAAAGCTAAGATATTGGAATTGCTAAAAGGATATGACAAGAAGAAAATAATTGTTTATAAAATAAAATATTTCCCCTTATTTCATATGTAATATAAAATTTCCATGGTATAAATATTTAATAGAAGAGAGAGATAGCTAGCAAAATTAAGTTATATCCAGTTGCCTGTAGAAAACATACCATGTTATGAAATTTTTAGTAATTTTTGGTAGTGTTTCTTTAAACAACAGAGATAACAAAGGTCAGGGCCTTTTAGTAATTTATTTGCAGAATGTCCTTTTGAAAAGTCTAATGAAACTTGAACATCAGCTTGCACATATATCTGGGTTAAAGACAAAATAAGATAGTGTATATGTGATACAAACATTGATGATAAGATGTAAAAATGCTGACTACAATAATAAATAATATTATTAAGAAATCCAACCTTGTTACATAATGTAAAAAAAAGAAAAAATCAATCCTCAATGTAAAAATGTTAAAACATTAAGGGGCTGAAGGAAAAATAAAAGGGCGATGTCATTTCTTGAATATTCTATTTAATAAATACATGTACAGAAGTAAAATATATATTTTTTCAGGATTTAAAAAAAATCTCCAATTTCATAAAGGTAAAACGACAAATACTATATTTAAGAATGCATTCACTGACATTATCTCATTATTTATTACATTCTTCTAAGTACAATGGCCAACTAGCATTTGTGAATTCTATAGAATACAAAATATTTCAAATTTAACAGCATGTAAAATCTTAATGTAAGGGGGAAAAAGCCTATAGGAATTAATGATGGCTTTATTCTCGGCAAATTTACATTAGTGAATCTTTTCTGAATGAAGAATGCAGAATCTATAAAAATATTTTTGACAAATCAAGTAGAAGATGTTTTGTAGTTCCAGCCAAGTATATCTCAATTTTATTACTATACTTACACACTATATATTTCCCAGGAGCTGAAATCATTGCAGTTACTATACTTACACACTATATATTTCCCAGGAGCTGAAATCATTTAATTGCCTGACAATTATTTCTGTTACATCAATTTTGTGGTTAAACTAATTATTTATATTATCAAAACAAATCAGCACTAGAGACTAATTAAACTGGAGAAACCATCCTGCAGTGTTTCCCAGCCTACATATTAATAAGGTTTAGGTTAATACTAACTTCAGAAAAAATAAACATGTCCTTTAGGTGATAATTTTATAGGCAGAACTTAGGAATTTAAAGGAGTTCTAAACCATTGTGAACATTATTACTAACTCTGAGCATTTTAGAATATTAAAATACAACAGTTTACTATGTCTTGCAGCATTGACTGGCTCATTATCTAGTTATCCACAAGATGGCAGCTCTGTTTAAATGGCCACTTACACTCTTAATACACTAGTTTATCTTTTTTTTATTTAGCAAAATATAAAATGTAAAGCATATGAGTATGAATTCTCATAATTTAGTAATTTTTCAGTTTATAAAGAATAAGTGGTTAGGGATAGACATCTATTAAAACCTATTGAAAACCAGAAATTATTTAAATAACCTTAAAATGCATGACTTCAAAACATTACATTTTTGCTAAGACAATGTCCAAATGATTCATCCCAACTTTTGAGGTTAGTTTATTTATAAGAAATGGTTTTTATTTTGTTTCAGAAAGGCTTAGATTGCTTTTTAAAACTGTACAGTTAGTGTTTAAAGAAGCTGTGACTGTGTACCAATGATAGCTCACTGGTACAATAAGAGACATCTAAGAATCATATTTACATCTAGTAAATTCCAGAAATAACTAAACCTCATAAGAATATCTATTTATCAACCTCACTTTAATTCTTTTTCTATACTTAGTTACAATCACTGTCATTTTGTTTTCTTTATGGCTACTTAAATCTATTGTGTGGTAGCATCAGTATATACCTTTATTTCTGTTTTCTGTGCAGAAATTTTGAAAATGCTTAGAATTATTAGGTCATATCACCTTTCTTTTTTCAGAATGACTAGCCCCAAGATATTTAAGGATGTTTATGTGTCAGTAAATTTTATTCTGGAGAAGGAGAAAATGATTAAATAAGGGCAAAGAAAGGTTTCCCCTCTTCTGTATTGAAGAAATGTGTATTTTTAGACGTAAAGGTGAGAAGCTAATGCTATTTTAGTGATTCAGTACCCTGATTTTAAATACAAACTGAAAACATTAACTTATCATTAAAGATATTCCAATTTAATATATGCCCTAATTTATTTGACCAGGTTTCCTCTGAATGCCATGGTTAATCTTTGTAATAGACCCAAAGATCAGTGGGCATAAGGATTTATTTTTTACAATGTGCTCTGAACAGCTGTATCTTCTCTTTTTTTTTTTTGTCTTTTTCATGACCAGTAAGGGGCTCGCAACCCTTGGCTTGGTGTCGCCTGCACCACGCTCAGCCAGTGAGCGCACCGGCCATCCCTATATAGGATCCGAACCCGTGGCAGGAGCGTCGCTGTGCTCCCAGCACCGCACTCTCCTGAGTGCGCCACGGTGCCGGCCCGAACACCTGTATCTTCTGTGTTTTAAGATTGCTACTTAATTAAGAACACTTTACTTGCTTTCTTATAAATATATTTTTCTTGGTCTGTGATAGCAAACTTTGTAGCTTCACTTGTGGTTTCCTTCTTTCACCTCAATTTCCTTGCCTTCTGTCTCATGTTACCCAAATTAGATAAAATCAAGGCCTACTGTCTCCATCTTGACAAGTATGAAACAACATCAGTCTCACAGAAACTTAGAATTGAAGTTAGATCTTGATGAGGAATATCTGATCACAATCACTTTATATTACATATAAAAAGGGTTACTCATGCAAAACCCACTGTGCTCAATCCATTGCTTCAGACATATGGATGTTCACATATGAAAGACAGTGAGAAACCAGTTGAAATACTAATCGAATCCTGTGTGGTATTTAACAGTGCTATAACTTTGTATTGGAAGACTCTTCAGATCATTCAGAGGAATCCACATTACCATAGGAGGATTAGGATTATTAAAATAGTAAAAAAAAGAAAAATATCATCATCACCAGTTTGAATATTCTCGTTGTGCTAGGCACTATGGTGAACATTTTGCAAATTATTTGTTTTGTTTTGTTTTGCAATAGCTTGGCAAGATAGGTCAATGTTAAGACTTTCAAAAAGCTCTTAAATATACACTATAAACCAGTATTTTTCAACCATATCTGGAAATTTGAATCTCAACTAGGAAATGCCAAAATATAGGTTTCTAATTGAACTACTAGAATAAGAATCTTTGAGGATGGGAGTTGGGGTGACACTGTTGCACGGCCCTCCCCACATGACTGTCTCTGAGGCCAGGTTTAAAAATCACTGCCAAAATCTGTTAGTATATGTGAGCCAAAGGTTTTTATGTATAACAACAGATTTTATTAATATAAATAAAAAGTGTTCTAAAAATCTAAAATGAAATTTTTAAAGCAAGCAGAACATCATTTTTATGTCAAACCATAACTTGGAGAATGAACAGGGAACAATCGTGTTTATTCTACCTCACTCAAGTGACAAGATGAGTATCAGTTGCCTAGTAAATTTGAAGAGGAATATAAGATAGAGCCTGATTTTGCAGGAAGCTACTAGAGGCTGAGGACAATTAAAGGACTAGAAGGAGGGGAACTATACGAAGAGGCACCGATTCAGCACTAATTCACCAGAGATTGCCCAGCAACATTAGGCACTAGTGCTGCAGAGACCCGAGGGAACCAGGACCACATCTACAGTTTATCAGTCCCCATGCGAGTGAAGACTTCTCCTGCATTCACTCGGGCACGAGTGATGACCTACCTATGTTGCTACTAAACGTTACTGAGCCTCACTCTAAATGCTCTATATGGATACTCTCCTTTTCAAAGCCCCAGGATTCATAGAAACCCACTGACTCAGAGAATGGTATCTAAACGGATGGTGGCTGTGTGGAATGAAAAAGTCCCAGTGTCTGTATTTCAGTAAAAATGGGTCCTGTGAAAACCAACCCTATGGCAGAAATAATAGACTAATTTTTCTATAGAACTCTATGATCCCATAAAATTCTATTCATAATCCAAACTTTGTGTCTGAGATCTGTATTAGCTCTATGTTTTAATTGTGCTTGCTCGAATATATACCAGTACTGATATCTGCAGAATTAAACCATTAGGCATCATCTGTAATAAAGTTGGAGTATAATAAATTTTTGAAGAACATAAATGAGAATACTATTCTTCATTATAGTCTCTATAATGAAATTCATGTATCTATTTATCTGAATACATGATTAAATAAATGTTACAAAATATTTTAAATAATTATTTGATAATCAATAGAAAGCTACTTATAAACACTCTAAAGAATTCTGAGTAGTTTTAAATGTCCTATTTAGTACTATACCCGTAACATACATAATCAGTTTATCTTTCCTTACATTTGAAGTTATTACAGTATATATATATATATTTAAATCAATTGCCTTATCTTTGTTTCGTGATTATCTGTCAGTAGCAGTTGTTTTTCAACTATTCATTTAAATCTTACATTATTTCAGCCTTTTTTCAGGTCTTCCTTGTCTTAAGCAGTATAGGACTAGAATAACTTTCTTTAATTTGTTTTGTCAAACTTTGTTAAATAACCGTACTTTGAATTTGGGTACCTTTTTTGCTATTTTGCTCTTAGCTGATATTAGCTAATGCATCTTCCAGTACACTTTACTTGGAGCAACTCAGTAACAGTGTACTTCTACAGCCACAGGTCCCCAAAATTGAAAATACCTGGGTGTTCCTTTAGCCATTATTTTAAAAGTGGTTAAGTGACAGCCATTGTTTCAGGACACTGTTGAGAGGCAACATGAATTAATTATCTTACACCAGACCCTGGTTGGCTGTCATCCAGGAGCTCAGTATTCAACCCAGCCCATGAATTCATCAGAGGTAAATGATCACTCTAATGGCTGTAGAAACTTTATGCTTTGCCAACTCAAGTAACAAGTAGGTATGACTAAGGCTTCTGTGATATAACTGGCATATTTACCTATCATGTCTGTCAGTACATGTTTGAAATTGTAGACCTGGAAAATGAATTAGTTCCTTCCAGATCAAATCAGAAAAAAAGTCACTAAGGGGACAGTGTGAAAATGTAGGAGCTAACAAGAAATCTTTTTTTTTTTTTTTTCCTGCCAGAGCAGAGGCTATCTTCTCCTTATACATTTGTTTTGCACTGTGACTAATAAAGGATCAAAACTGCATGTAGACAGAAGGGAGACATACCCACCTCTCCACCACCCTGAATTCAAATCAATTAAGAAGATAATGGAAATGGACACATGACTTTAAATATATTACACTATTTTTTACCATAGGCCCTACTAGAGTACACAGTACCTGGCCTGATCCCAAAAGTCCCCCAAAATCTAGATCTCAGAGTGAGCCAACCAGTGGCTGTTTTTCATTATGCTCCTTCATCCTTTTGATGTAAAGAGTAAAAGAGGGTCGAGAGTTCATTCTCTTTGTGGCCATCCTGTGCTGCATCAGGACCACTAAGTTCTTCACATGCTCAGAACATGTACTCTTCCCCAAATACTGTCCCAGACATAGGGCTAAATCTTACATTGATTCCCAAATTATCCTGTTTAAAACATTATCTTATCTTTTGTTTAGTCTTGTCCATACAGTCTGTGAAAACACTGCCTCGTAGGCCTATACACTTTAAGAACTTTCAGTCATGGGGTCGACCAAAAAGCTTCCTTGGGATCTCAGGCCCCTCTATGATGATTCTTCCCACAGTGCAGACAGAGTTATTTTTCTGTTATGTGTAATTGATAAAGTGAAGGTCCTGGAAGGAAACGTATTTCTGCATTAAAAGGATCATGGGAGCCCCAGCCAGATAAATAAGACCCACTTTAAAGAATATCATCATGAAATTCAGAATCACTGTGGATAAAGAGAAGATCCTGCAAGTCTGATTTGAGAAAAAACTAGTCATAAAAAAGTTCAGGAATCAGACCATTTCCAGACTTCTTAACAGCAAAACTGAGAAAGGAAACAATGGAAAAGTAGATGATTACACAGTTATTTTCAATACAGAAATTTATACTCATCCACATTAAGTTTGAAGCAATAAATCAGGACATTTTTATACATGCAAACTCATAAAAATGTCACCTTCTACACCCTTTATCAAAAAGTTGCTACAGGATGTGCTCTACCAGAGCAATGGGTAAAGCAAAAAAAAAAAAAAAAGGACAATGTTAGTTCAGGAAATAGGAGACCTTATACTAGAGACAGATCATGGGGATTTACTAAATGATGATGATGAACAGGACTCAGCTAGGGTAGCTGAGCAGCAGTCAGTATAAATTATAACAGAAGGATGGCATTCTCTAGGAAGGACATTTGAATAAAAACTAACTACAAAGAAATAATGTTAACAAATTATTTGGGGC
>NW_007728307.1:45513-47242 GCF_000696425.1 Galeopterus variegatus | reverse complement strand
TCTAAAACTCAAAGTTATTCTTATATTTCTGAAACACAACTTAGTAAATTTTTGTAGAGTAGCTTCAGTATATAACAAGAACCTTTTCATGGTTTCCATAACTCAGTACCTTGACTGGTAACTCAATAATCCCATGTTGTAATGAATAAAACCCTGCATATAAAAGGTCTTATTTTGGTGAAAGTTCTGAATAAAGCCCAGATTATCCACTGTAGCAAGAATTTTTTTTGTTTGTATTTGCACAATACTTTTAAAATTATAACACCTTCATTAATGAAAAAAATTTGTTGAATGTGGTGAGAGAAAGCTTACCAATTCCAATGTAAACTTTTTATTTTCTATTAGCCTTATTTAACCACATACATGCATACTTAAAGGATAAATATGCTTATAGCATTGGGGCACATTAAAATTACAACTGCTCAAAAAAATGGAAGAGTGATTTGGAATATCAAATAAAAATTTATATCAAAAACCTCAAACATGTTTGTGGAGAAAGGTGGTAATAGAATTAAAAACACACAGAGTTCTATGTATATTCTGTATATTAATCCCTTGTTGGATGTATAGTTAGCAAAACACTTTTCCCACTCTGTAAGCTGTTGTTTCATTCTCTTGATTGTTTTTTTTTTGTTGTGCAGAAGTTTTTTTTTAGTTTGATATAGTCCCATTTGTTTATTTTTCTTTTGCTGCTTGTGCTTTTGGGCTCNAGGGTTGCGATCCCGTTGCCGGTCAGTAAAAAAAACAAAAAAAAAGGAAAAAAAAAAAAAATTATTTGATGTCTTTGAACATGTTGAAGGGAGGTTATTTTTCTGAGGGAGTTTGAGTTCACATTAGATACAGGTATATGGAATACTAAACAAATTTAAAAAATGAGGCACTTCCAAAGACAAGAAAATCTAAAAGTTATTTAAAGGGAGGGAATTCAGTACTACTACTACCACTAAAACCCTGAATACTTATTTAAATGTTAAAATGCAACATAACTATATTGAAGAGTAGGGAGACCAAGGGCAAAAATAATACAGTTAGGTTTTAAAATAATAAATGAGGAATAAAGTGTATAGTTGCATATGCTTTATGTATAATCAACAGATATTACATAGAATGCTTGAGGTTAAACCTTTCTCCTCCATTTGCTGAGCAATTACTTAACCTCTGGGTAAGTGGATCCTTCTGTTCTCCTCTTCAAGAAATTAGGGAAATTCTATGATATACAACATGTATAGCACCTAGCACTTGGCAACTGGTCAATAGATGTTAGCTATGATTTATATTATATTTTCATTTGTTTCTGTATAAAGCAACTATGTGATTCACTGCAATTCAATGAACAACTTAGAGAAACAGGTTTGCCTCTAGTATCAAATCTATTCTAAAACTCAAAGTTATTCTTATATTTCTGAAACACAACTTAGTAAATTTTTGTAGAGTATCTTCAGTATATAACAAGAACCTTTTCATGGTTTCCATAACTCAGTACCTTGACTGGTAACTCAATAATCCCATGTTGTAATGAATACAACCCTGCATATAAAAGGTCTTATTTTGGTGAAAGTTCTGAATAAAGCCCAGATTATCCACTGTAGCAAGAATTTTTTTGTTTGTATTTGCACAATACTTTTAAAATTATAACACCTTCATTAATGAAAAAAATTTGTTGAATGCGGTGAGAGAAAGCTTACCAATTCCAATGTAAACTTTTTATTTTCTATTAGCCTTATTTAAC
>NW_007728307.1:42784-43860 GCF_000696425.1 Galeopterus variegatus | reverse complement strand
CAAATAACCCAAGTGAAAAATGGGCAAAGGAGCTGAATAGACGTTTTTTGAAGGAAGAAATGCAAATGGCCAACAGATACATGAAAAAATGGTCAATACCACTAGTCATCAGGGAAATGCAAACCACAACTATGTTGAGATACCATCTCACCCCAGTTAGACTGGCTATAATCAAAAAGACAGTGAATAACAAATGCTGGCGAGGGTGTGGAGAGAAGAGAAGACTCCTTCACTGATGGTGAGACTGTAAATTAGTGCAACCACTATGGAAAACAGCATGGAGGTTTCTCAAACAACTGCAGATATATCTTCCATATGATCCACCAATCCCCCTTCTGGGTATAAACCCAGAGGAATGGAAATCATCATGTTGAAGGGATACCTGCACTTCCATGTTCATCACAGCTCTGTTTACAATAGCCAAGATAAGGAACCAACCTAAATGTCCACTGATAGATGATTGGATAAGGAAACTTTGGTATACATACACCAAGGAATACTACTCTGCTGTTCAAAAGAATGAAATGCTATCATTTCGAACAACATGGATGAACCTGGAGAAACTTGTGTTGAGTGAAATAAGCAAAGCACAGAGGAATAAATACTGCATGTGCTCCCTCATATGTGGGAGCTAAGAGAGAAAGAAGGAAGGAAAGAAAGACTACAATAGTGCATTGGTCTTTCAGAGGAAGAGAACGTTCCTTGGGCTACAAAGTGGAGTTGGGGGGGGGAGGGGAAGGGAAGTTGGGGATAATTGGGTGGGTAACATGGGATACAAATGCAATTTCTGGTAATGAGTATGCTGTCAGTATGAAGCTGGCCCTCACATCATGAGCACAAGGGGTGACAATTAGCTTTGTATCTCATAAATATTCATAATAAAAAAGTGTAAATACAAAACCAAAACATTAAAATTCTTAGAAGAGAAAAAAATTAAAAAAATAAAAAAATAAAAATAAAAACACACAGAAAGAAATAGAGAAATAATACACTTCTAAGAAGATGCCCATTCTCGACAGCAGGCTCCCACCTTTCTTTTTATTGGTTCACCCCTTGCTCTCACTGCCCCAGACCCT
>NW_007728307.1:41572-42480 GCF_000696425.1 Galeopterus variegatus | reverse complement strand
ACAGCAGGCTCCCACCTTTCTTTTTATTGGTTCACCCCTTGCTCTCACTGCCCCAGACCCTAAGTCTCCACTGAAACAAAGAACACACCTGTCCCTTAAAATAATGTCTCAATTCTAAACTAGTCTCTCATTTCATCCTCCCTAATAGCATGTGGTTAATTAGGGACTTGAATTGAAATTTGAGGCAGGTACAGCGATACCTTAATAGCCAGAGAGGCCTACTATTTTTTTTTTTTCTGAACTTTATCAAAATTAACATAGAACAATCTACTAAGTGCCAATTTTCTTACAGAGAGAAACCACCAACTCAAATTAGTTTTATAGCAGGTGTATTTTATAGAAAATAATAAAGAAGACTTCATTATTATCTACACTTACTTTCCCTGGTACCACTCTAATAACAGGATTGGATTAGAGCACTGGTTATAAATCAGAGATTCTCAGGTTCAATTACTGGCTCTATGCTTTATGTCATCATGAAAAGGAGCAAGTTATTTTACTTTTCTGAACAGTTTTTCCTAATTTACTTCAAGAAGTAATCATAACTGTAAACTACCTTAAAAGGTTCCTGAAGTTATTAAAAAGGGAAATAAATTATGTAAATTATTTAGATCATTATTTAGCAATTGCTAGTTGCTCAAGGAAGGGGTGGATCTTTTTCCTAAATAACGTAATATTATTATATAATAAATTATTTTTGAAACAGAAATAAAATTATAGACTATATGTATATATATTTACTAAAAAAGGTTTGTTTGTTAAACTGCATTTATAGCTACTTATAAGCATTTGGCAGAACCAGGAGAAACAATAAAAACTATGGTAAAACAAGACTGTGTCTAATAGAAGTAGCATCTAAAAACAGTTATAGGCCAGTTATAAATACATGTCTCGCACTTGTGCAGAGT
>NW_007728307.1:39009-41248 GCF_000696425.1 Galeopterus variegatus | reverse complement strand
GAGAAACAATAAAAACTATGGTAAAACAAGACTGTGTCTAATAGAAGTAGCATCTAAAAACAGTTATAGGCCAGTTATAAATACATGTCTCGCACTTGTGCAGAGTCGTAGGTCATTAAATATGTATTGAATTTATTTGACATTTTAAGAAGTGGTGAAAGTTTGCAGCAGAACATTTAAAAAACAAATTGCATCAACTTCATTTCCAATTAGTCAATCAACGAATACTGATCACCTTATTTGTGCCAGAGATTGCATTAATTGCTATTATACAAACATGGTTTCAAAGAACTCTCAGTCAAGAGAGTGTTCAAAATATTAAATAAAACATAGCAAACCAATTATTTATTGGTCAGTTAAGATAAACGTAAGTTTACCTAGAAGGCTGTAATGTCAAAAATGTTTATGTTGTTTATGTTTCCTACTTACATTAATTAAAAAAAAAAAGATCAGCAAGCTATTAGAAGCAATTTTCTGAGAAAAGCAACTTTTAAGATATATAATAATGTCATGACTGATTCAGACCAATAATTTGCAACCTGTGTATCCATAGTACTCTATTGATTTTCATTATGCACAACCAAGACAAAGGGGCATATCAAGGCACTCAAGTACCTTCTGAACCATTTTAGATTGATTAGATGTAATAAAGTTCATGATTAATTGAAAGCATACAAGAAGTGTGTTGTTCTTCAGAGTTTTGTTCTGCACTGGAAGGGAGTAAGAATCACAGTGAGTAGGATCTGTAATGTAAATGAAGCAAATGCCTATCACCTCCATGCCTTGTTTAAAATTCTTCAGGGATTCTTGTTCTTAAAAGGAGGAAGGGAATCCACACAACATGGTCTACAATGTCCTGTATAATCTAACCCCAATTTCTCCAGCCTTACCTTTCATCAGGCTTCTCATTTCACTCTTTTTCTCTCTCTTAACCATTGCAAATAACAGCTTTTAGTCCCATTTCTTGCCATAACTTCTTTTGCTACATAGCCTGTTTATATACCCAATTTCTTTTGTTCGAAATTCTCTTTACCTGATCTTTTTTTCATATTATTCCTTGTTCTCACATTTCAAGGCATTCTCACCTCCTATCATTCATTCATAATTATATTGATGTTGTGTCTTTCAACCACAAGTTCTTTGCATATGCTTTCTAGGGTGTCCAAACTCTTCTTCCTACTCTATCCTCTTCTCCATTTAGGTATCTCTGCTCATCACAGATCAGCCATCCCTTTTTCAAGGAAGTCATTCTAGCCTGGCTAGTTAAATCAGATCCTTATTATGTGCTCTCAATCCCAATTCTTTCTTTTGTTGCATTTACCATTGTAATAGATTTATTTCTGTGTCTTTTTAAATGTTTGTTATCTTCCACTAGAATATAACGTCCTTGAAAGCAGACATGCTGTCTGCTTTTGCTTACTAGTTTAAGCATTCAATACATGTTTTGTAGACTAAATTAATGTCTAGATATTTTAAAACTCTAACAAAGTATGCATATAAGCTTAAAGTCTTTGGTATAACATAGCTATTTATTCTTAATTTCCTAATTTTTCACATTATTTGAATTTTATAACTCTTTTGGAAAACAATTTCTATCTTACATCAAAAATAAAGAAAAGATAAGCCATGTTAACATATTTTATAGCATTTACTAAAATGTTTTACTTATTATTTGTACTTTCAAAATTTTTGACTCATTGGATTTCCAATGAGTCAAAAAATATGGAATATTTTTCATATTAATAACATGAAATATATAATTCAAAAAATATGGAGTATTTTTCAACCTTATGAGGGTACTTCATGGAAAGTATGGAAGGTATGGAAGGTATGGAAAAATAAAATTAAAAGGTAATACCAATTTTTCCATGTACTTTTGAAGTACCCCTGAATTCTCAGATATAGTTATATTTCCTGTGAAATCTTTGTTATTTGTTTAAAAGATTTTGTTTTACATATTTTCTCTTAAAAAATTGGCTTTACCTTACTATATCAAGGTGTAAAAAGTATTTTTCAAAAGTAACTTCAGGTTGCAAAGTAGTCCTAAAAAGTGGAAGATAAAACCAAAGATCAGTTATATGGGTCTATGTGTTTTGGAAGAGCTAAATAAATGTTACTCTAAATTTTAAATAAAAATTATATTTATTAAATCTACATTATTCATAGCTGTCTTTTTAATTCAGATTTGTTTCTCAAAAATGTTTTATACAAATTGAACTGTCATAACTCAATAAAGGGG
>NW_007728307.1:36515-38028 GCF_000696425.1 Galeopterus variegatus | reverse complement strand
TTGGAAGCCAGACTTCCCGATTTAGGCTCTCAAACCCTTGTTTCTTCCTGTCTTATTTTCAACTGGCCTATTACAAAATAACTGTTTACCATGTCAAAATATTACTCACGTAGATAGAAAAAAATGGGGTTTGGAATTTGCTTGATATAAAAAGAAGGTTGTTTTTGTTATTGTTTTTGTTTTTTCTTTTTCACTTCAGTGAATGAATATTGAGATCTCCCTCACCCTTCATTTAAACTTGTTATCTACCATAATTTTAGTAAGAGACTCATACATTTTTGAAGTGTTCATTACAAACATTAGTAAGGAGAAGATACATTCTTCTCAAAATATTTGGTTTTACTTATTTAATTGGAACTATTGCTCAAACAAATAAAAGCAATAAAACAAATATTTCTCAAACAACTAAAACAAATAAAATATATGTCCTTGTGCTCCACCATCGATAAATTCATTTTTATTGCTTATTTCAGTTCTTGTCGATGAGGAAAAATAAAGTAGCAAATAATTATTCATAAAAATTATACATCTACATTTAAAATAAAAAGCAAGTTTTGTTCTTCTAAGAAACAAGTAGGGAAGGCATTACCGTACCTCTCTCAACCACCACCACCCACCTCTACACTCATACACACCACACGTGCCTTTTATATATATTTTTTGCAATTTTTTTTTCATCTTCTCACCATGTTGAGTTTTTATTGGCCCTTCACCATTTTATTTAACTGTTGTGAGCTCCTGATAGGCCTTTTGCAGATATTCAAGAGCTCTTCAGAAGATGAATAAATAGCTTTGTAAAGCACAAAGTTTATATATTGTATTTATATGGAAAGAAACTGCTTAAATTTTTTATGCTGTCAAGTGACTTAGAATATCATTGAATAGGTCTTACCTGATCTACATATTTATCTTCATTTTAATATTTAGATTTGGGTCTTATTTCTATTTATTTCCAAGAAATACCTAAGTAAGATTTTTTTTTTNGGGGAATAAACTAGAAAATAGGATTGAAAGCTATAAAGGCACCCCTCAAAATTATAAGCCAATATGTAAGCCTAGACTGGAAAACCAACGATTGGATGCAGAGCAGGGATGAACACATTTTTAAGTAGAAAATTTGAACCTTTCTTACCTTGGAAGAGATATTGTTCAGGTCTTAGAATATGGGTTTTTACTTACAATGTGGAATTCATAGAATTACACAGACACATCTGTTGTAAAGAAGTAGTGCATTTCCTGAATAACTCTGATGTAATTTTACTCACCAAAATATAAATAATATAGTCACAGCTGGACAGATACAGTTTTTTGTTTGTTTGTTCGTTTGTTTGTTTGTTTCTTAAAGGATCATCTGTAAGGGGATCTTAACCCTTGACTTGGTGTTGCCAGCACGATGCTCTCCCAAGTGAGCCACAGGCCAGCCCTCAGATACAGTTTTTGATGGCATTAGAATATGTTAAAACCCATAGTGACATCCCCAGATTTTTCTGGTGAGGTTGGCTTTGAAGTATCA
>NW_007728307.1:34156-35013 GCF_000696425.1 Galeopterus variegatus | reverse complement strand
TTTTTTTTTTCCTGGTTATCGGTTGGTTACTTAGGTAAACTAAGCTCTGATTCTTCTTTTCTTTACAGTTGTTAAGAAAATTCCAGTTTAACTACAATCCTAAAATGTGACTCCTGGCACATTCCACTCCAGTGCCACCTAGGAAAAAGGAAGTTTCACAGTGTTAACTCAATTACGAATTCTCCTATTTGGGTTTTTGCCTGGTTGCCAGGTGAAACGGGCAATACCTCCTTCTTGAGTAATGATCTCACCTTTGTGAAGACTCACTAGCCCGCAGACGAATATTTGAACTAAGAGATGGTAAAATTTAGGCTATATTAATAGGAGAAGAACTGTACTACAGGTCAGTAAAGTTCCGCTGCTTACGGTTTTGGGGACTGCCCTGGTTCCTAATCTTCCTAATAATGTTATTTGACCCTTGTGTTTCTATATGATTTGCACTATTTCTATTGTGGCAAAATCAACATAACATAAAATGTATGATTTTCATGATTTTTATTTGTACACTCCAGGTGCATTAAGTACATTCACATTGTTGTACAACCATTACCACTATCCAAGTCTACAACTTTTTCATCTTCCCTAATTGAAACTCTGTACCACTAAACAATAATACCCTATACCTTTCTCCCCTGAGCCCCTGGTAACCACCATTCTGTCTCTGTGAACTTGACAACTCTAGGTATCTCATATTAATGAAATTATACAATATTTATATTTCTGTGTCTAGTTTACTTCACTTAATATAATGTCTTCAAATTTCATCTGTGTTGCAGCATGTATTAGAATTTTGTTACTTTTTAAGACTGAATAATATTCTATAGTCTGTTTCTGTCACTTATAATAAAAATACCTGA
>NW_007728307.1:32243-33408 GCF_000696425.1 Galeopterus variegatus | reverse complement strand
ATGTTTAATTTTTTGAGAAACCACTATACTATTAAGATTTGCATTATTTTAAACAAATGTTCCTTCATCTAAAATACTTAAAAAATTATCTTTTTGAAACTAAAAAATCCCATATATGAAATTAATGAAGATATATCACATAAATCTTTGCATTGATTTCAGATTGCAGACAGAGGACCTGATCTCAGGTTAGCCTGATAATTACTCTTAGCCACAGAAACAGCAACAAGTCTCTTCCTAAATCCTAAATGAGTGTCAATTAATTATTTCCAGTTTTCCAACAAGGCAAGAAAGGGTAAGTTAGAAGGTTTTTTGTAGTATCCAAACAGGAGATATTAATGATGTAGATAGCATGTGAGCAATTAGGATGGAGAAGTATTTGAAAACTAGAATTGGCAAGATTAGTTTCCTATACAGAGCACAGATGTTTGTTAAAGAAACAGAGTTTTGAGGTAGACTTGGATTCAAATCCTGCCTTCATTATTTACCAAGTGTGGAACCTTGGGCAAGTTACCTAAATGTCTTGTGTTTCAGTTTCCTCATTTACAAAGTGAGAGTAATAATAGTATCTATTTCATAGGTGTTTTATAAGAATCAAATAAATTAAAAGATAATGCCATCAGAATAATGAACACAGGGAGAACTATACAAATATTTGTTAATTAAAAATATTTAGAAGAGAAAGACATCAATATTGCTTTCCAGGTTTATGACAAGATGATTAAAATGCAACATTTATTATGATGGAAAACAATGAAAGATGAACATATATAAGGAACATGTTGAATCTTAGATGTGTATGTGAGATACACAAAGGGAAATTTTAAGTGTAAATTGCAATATACAAGTATGAAGCTCAGAGATAGATCAGACCTGGAGTAAGAAGTTGGAGATTCATCAGCACATAGACTGCATATGATAACCTAGAGTGGGTGCGGAAATGAGAAGAAAAGAGTTCTTAGCAAGACCCAATAATTCCATAATATCATAATGTCATTAAAACTATTACAAATAGTTTTAATCCAACAACAACAACAAAAAAATGCAGTATTCAAAAATGTAGGGCCGGCCTGTGGCTCACTCGGGAGAGTACGGTGCTAATAGCACCAAGGCCATGGGTTTGGATCCCATATAGGGATGGCCGGTTTGCTCACTGGGTGAGCGT
>NW_007728307.1:29588-31365 GCF_000696425.1 Galeopterus variegatus | reverse complement strand
CCTTACCGGTCATCTTTATAGAAAAAAAACAAAAACAAAAACAAAAACAAAAAAAGCCAAAAATGGTACCGAAGATATTCTAGTCTTTCAAAAGGAGGTATCATCTAAATGACTATATATATATATATGCCCATTATCAAAGCTGGTATTGCACTAGAGTTCACATTAAATATGAATGAGACAACATAATGTAAAGAAATTGGGCAGTCCCCAAACCATATCAGTGTTGTAGAATACACCCTTGAAATTATGTTTGGCTACTGAGGTTTTGCACCAGACAATGATGTTAAAAAAAAAAAAAAAAAAGTGCTAGTGGTCCATAAGCAAGAACTTCTTGACCAATTTACAGATGGAATATTCCAAAAGTAAGTTTTTAGGTGCTGAAGAACAGAACGTTTATTTACATGGGAATGTTTAGCTATCCTCATCCACATTATATACCCAGACTTGCTGGAGTTGTCTTACTATATTAAGGTGAAAAATAACACCGGAATCAGTTGTTTTCCTCCAAACTTGCCAGGGCAGAATGTATAAGCTGGCTTGAAAATCCATTTCTGTCTAAGAGTTAAACCATTCTGTGAAAAAAAATATTTAGTAAATGAATATTTACATAATAACAAAAGCTCCTCTTGCAGAAAAGCTTCACTTCATCAGATAGCAAAGCTTGGCTGAAGTATAACCTATGGTAAGGGGCCCATACAAATTTTCACATGGCCACTTAAGTCTCGAGGAACTGAAGTTGTTTCAAAAAGTCGATTGTTTTAGAAAAACAATAACCTATAGTCAGCAGTTCATCCATCTCGATTTAATTTAATATGACACAATGTATACCATTCAGAACAAGTATAGAGTGTCACTTGAATATTCAAATGACAGTCAATACGTTATTTCATAAATTATGCTTAAAATCAATCTGATAATATTAATGAGAGTTTATAGATAATAGTCAAAAATAAGAATTCTGGAGTCATTCATATAAATGAATGACTATTTCCCTTTCTCAGTTACTGTATGACCCCATGCAGGCTCCTTCATCTCTCTAAAGTTGGTTCTTCTATTGAATAGAGTGCATCTCCTTAGGATTTTATGAGGATAAATGAAAGAATGAATGTAAAGAAATTAGCACAATGCCTACCTGTGGCACAGTAGCCCCAATAATGATAATTAACCCCTAAGATGTCCATGGACTCTGTGAATGTCTTAATCCCTGGAACCTGTAAATATGTTACCTTTCTCGGCAAAGAGAACTTTGAAAATGTAATCAAATCAAGGCTCTTGAAATGCATTGATTATTCTGGATTATTTGGATAGATCCATTATAATGATAAAGGTACTGATAAGAGGGATAAAGGAAAGTTAGAGACAGGGAGGGAGATGTGAATATAAAAGCAGAGTTTGGAAGGATGCTTGGCCATTAACCAAATAATTCAGGCATCTTCTAGAAGCTGGAGTAAGCAAGGATTCTCTCATAGAATCTCCAGAAGAAACATTGCTGTGCTGACCCATTTTGGATTTCTGACCTCCAGAACTGTAAGATAACAAATCTGTGTAATTTTAAGCCACTGAATTTGTTGTACAGGTAATTTATTACAGTAGCAGTAGGGAACTATTACACTAAGAGTAATGCCTTAATGTTAGCTAATATTATTATTTAAAAAAAACCAAAAAACTATAGTCAGTGTTTTATAAAATGAGGAATCTAGTTTTTTAGTGGAAGGAATTATTTTTATTTTAAACCACCTATATTATAAAATGGTGAATATTTGAAAAATATAAA
>NW_007728307.1:27074-29116 GCF_000696425.1 Galeopterus variegatus | reverse complement strand
AGTAGCAGTAGGGAACTATTACACTAAGAGTAATGCCTTAATGTTAGCTAATATTATTATTAAAAAAAAAAAAACTATAGTCAGTGTTTTATAAAATGAGGAATCTAGTTTTTTAGTGGAATTATTTTTATTTTAAACCACCTATATTATAAAATGGTGAATATTTGAAAAATATAAAAAAATATAAAACTATACAAAATGAAAAGTAAAACTGTTCTTTTCACTTAAGGTTCATGGCCTGTCATTCCAGAAATAAATATTTGTGTTTTTTTTTTCCTTTTTGTCTTTTTTTGTGACTGGTAACGGGATCGCAACCCTCAGTGTCGCACCCGCACCACGATCAACCAGTGAGTGGACTGGTCTCTATATGGGATCCGAACCCTCGGCGGGAGTGCCACCACTCTCCCAAGCGCCGCACTCTACCGAGTGCGCCACCGGGCCAGCCCAAAATAAATGTTTGATAACAGATTTATGTGTATTCACTTAGAAAAGTTCCTATGTAAAAATATCTAAAACCATTTTTTATGCTTTATGGCTTTTTGATTTTATGGTATAAATGTGCTTATTTACCTCTTGTTGTCTTGTCCATTACTGCAATTTCAGTTTAGAACCAGTATTACTAGTTCACACATTTCTAAGCTTTATGGTGAAATGATCCTTTATCATTGTAAAATGACTTAAAAAAAAAATCTTTGTTAATACTCCTTACAATGAACTTTGTAATTACTGTAACCACTCAAGCTTTGTTCTAATTCAGTTTTACAAAATGCATCTTTGTTCATCTTATTACTTTTAACCTTCCTATGTCTTTATATTTAGTGTGTGTCTCCTTTGCACAGCATATTGTTTATTCTTTGTTTAACCATTATGGTAATATTTATCTTTTAATTAGAGTGTTTAGCCCATTTACACTTAATACAATTATTGGCATGGTTTTGCTTATGTCCATCATCTTTCTATTTACTTTTTGCTTGTCCTATAAGTTTTTGGGGTTTTTGTTTTCTCCTTTCCTACCTTCTTTTGGGTTGAGTATTGTTATTTTACTTTATCATGTCTATTGTTTTTTTTCACTATGCACCTCCCCACTTTTAGTATTTTCTATATGAACTAAGGTATACATCCTCTACCAAAAGTCTATCTTGAAATCTATTTTACACATAATTTAAATAACTTACATTTTCCCCTCTAGTTCTCCAGGCAATTGTTGTCATACATTTGTTATCTCTCTACATATATATTATATGCAGATTTGGTTTCTATATATAGAGAGAGGTAAATATAGATAAGTATATATATATCTCTATCTATCTATCATCTATCTATCTATCTATCTATCTATCTATCTATCTATCTATCTATCTATCTATCTAATGTAGCCCCACAATACACAGGAAACTTCAAAAAGTTTGTGGAAATATTTGCATTACCTTTTAATTCTATTTTTTTCACAAAGATTTTGAAGTACCCTTATATCATTATTTTATGCAATCAATTACAATTTGAATAAATTTTAAAACTGATTTTAAAAGTCTTTTGTATTTGACACCTATTTACCATATTCAGCACTCTTCCTTTTTTATGTGTGGATTCTAATTTCCATATGGTATCATTATCTTTTAGCTTAACAAACCAGGTTCAATATTCCTATAGTGCAGGACTGCCTGTGGTAGATTCTCTGAGCTTTTGTTAATGCAAAAGTATCTTTATTTTGCCTTTGTTTGTGAATTATATTTGAAGGACACATATTTCTAGAATTTAAATTCTATTTCAATAACTATTTTTTTCCTTTAGCTTATAATGACATTATTTTGTTGTTACTGCTGTTTTTATCTTATGAGAAATACAAGGCCACTGTTATCATTCTCCTACATGTAAATAGAATGTTACTCTCTTCTACCTGCTTTCAAAATTTTTTATATTTGGCTTTGAACAGTTTGACTATGTCGTGTTTATGTGTGGCTTTTTAGACTTTATCTTGCTTGGGGTTTGTTGTGATCTTTAATCTGCAAGTTGATATTTTTTCTCAAATTAAAAATAGCCAT